>NC_136905.1:12822360-12887360 GCF_949606895.1 Notothenia rossii
AAATCATGCACACACACACTCCAACATCCCTGAAACCTGGGTAACTTATTACCAGTTTTTAATGTTAAGTATTTTAACGACTTCCAATATTTCCTTGCAGTGCAGTGTGCAAATAGCAACACCATTTAAGTAATAAGCTGGTAGAAAATGTTCGTTATTGACACAGAACACAATTTCCTTCCTGTTATTGAGTTAAGATGATCTTCACTTGTAAGATGTCGTTTTAACATGAACAAGAACAAACCAGATACAATGTAATTGTGTATTTGGTTGTAATACATATATTTATTTGCACCAGTCGTGGCACCTTTAGAGTGAATTTCCTGCTCTTTTGACATGCTTACTGTAACAGATAAGAATCTGTCTGTATAAGGCTTTGACCTCATGTTTCAGACATTTAACCACATCTGTCTTTCTTGGCAACTGAAATCAGTGCTGTTTCACTTTCTCTGTGTGATTAAATGCTTGTAGAAAAATCCCAGCATAAATATTTGTGTGTCAAAGACCAAGTTTACGTGTTTTAAGAATCAAATGATTCACTTTTAATCATCTTCATCTCTGCGTAGCTTCTAAATGTGGCTGCTCAGGAAAGTTCAGAAATAGTTTCTGCTTGTTCAAAAACATCACACACAATGCCCACTGGCAACTAGTTTGGTAAAGTCTTTACACTTCACTTTTTTTTCACTTATATTTACTTCAACTTGACTGTTTCATTTATGACACTTTATGACTTCTACTGTTTATGCATGTAAAGTATCACATTGTTGTTTCTTCCCTCTTTCTGCATTGCCTTTCATTTTGTTTCTCTTCACTTCCTCTTTGTTTCAAAAATGACAAAATGCTCTGATTAAACAGTTGAGTACTTGAGTGTGGAAACAAATGTCATATTTGCTGTAAGGTAAGATATTTGTTTTAGAAAACTCAAATGATTGCAATTCATAAAATGTCAGGCTTATTTTGTTAGTTAATTCAGTCATTTTGTTACATACTATATATATATATATTGTTTGTTCGAGGCAAGAATAATTGACATACCTTTTAAAGAAGTTTTGTATTTGTTTTATTACTTTCTACATAAAATGTTTTGCAAAACATTTTAAATAGTTATCAGTATATATATATATAGTTTTTTATTTGTAAGAATAATGTGCATACCTTCACAGAATTGCTATCAAAACAAATTCAAAACATTTTAAATAGCTATCATTAGTTTACATCTTCATGCTGGCTCCCTTATTTTATCTTTGAAAGGACGACATTATTTCCTCTTTTTAGTGATGACACCAGTAACAGTGAGAGTACATTGCAATACAAGTTACAGCAATAGTTTAAAAGTATACATTGTATTTATAACTAATATGTTTCAATAGTATTCATTATATTTTTGAAATAAGCAGCACTGCTTCTCTACTGTGTGAAGCTTGAAATTACTCAAACTGGGTTATTCTTTCAGCAACAAAAATCAAACGTCACATTTGATCATATTTACTTTGTGAAGTATGAAGTGAAGTTAATATAATCCCCCCTATAAAACATGTATTCTTCTTTACTAGGGCTATTCATATTGAAGTAGTTAACTAGTTAATCAAATGAATAGATTTCATGTCTGTTGTGTGTGTCTGGTGCCTCTGTAGGAATATCAAGCTGACAGAAAAGCATGACGGGTGCTTTAAAGGTTTTCCTCCTTCTACTTCAAGGTAGGGTTTCCAACAATTGAATGCCTTTCGATGTCTTTAGATTACTCACAAAAAGTGCAAAATATGCTTTTTTTTTTAAATTAAGGTTTTTGTGAGTGTGTGCTGTTAATTTGGACGGGTTTGTTTTCTTTTAATTATGTTTACATTTCTGCTTAATTTTCTTTCTTTTTTTTCAAGATGAGCTACAGTGTAGAAATGGCAAGGAAAATCTTATGACCCGAGCTCCTCCAACGATGCAACACATATAATAAAATACAATATAAAAAATAGTGCACGAAGTCTATATACATGTAAATAGAATAGGATATATACAAGAACAGAATATGAAATTAAATATTGTACATTAAGACAAAGTCAAATACGGTTTATTGCGGTGATAACTATTTCGATAAATAAGTAGATCGCAAGATGACAAACAGATGAATGTTTATCGAGGCACTTAACAGAGCTCAGGTGTTTAGCAGTCTTATGGCCTGTGGGATAAATCTGTCCCTGAGTCTGGTATTTGTTTGAATACTTCATTTTTTTTTTAACCTTGGCAGATATTTAATTTATTGCTTTTATTTCACCTCAGGTAGCTTATGCGTGAAGTTTGAAATCAACATGCCTCAGAGAATAGATGGACTAACTGGATCCTGTGTGAAGGTCCCCTGCACTTTCGCCATTGACTCAACGTTTGATGGACTTCTGGATGGTTCCTGCAAAGCAATTTGGAAAAGACGAAGCACGGGCGGAACAATTGTGTTTGATTCCAGCCTCACTGGAGATCAGGCAAGCGGAAACATTCTGCAAGGAAACCTCACAGGGAACCTGCTGAACAAGGAGTGCACCACCATCTTCTACAACATGCAACCGTCCCATTCTGACAAATACTACTTCAGGATTCAGTGTGAAAACAAGCTGAAGGGCACCTATCCAACAGGAGTCCATATCACCATTCAAAGTTTGTGTCTTTTAATTTTTTTCACTTTACACATCTTTTGTTTTCCCTTTTGTCATTCACTTGTTTTTTTTACTCCTCAGATTCACTGGACCAACCTACCATAACTCCATCTACACTGGAGGTAGAGGAGGGGGCTCTGGTGACGTTGAGCTGCACGGCTGTAGCTCCGTGTCCCATCCTTCCCCCAGATCTGACTTGGACCCCCAGGATAGGTGACATTGAGGAGAAACATGAATCTGAATCCATGGTCTCTGTTATGAACTTCACCTCTTCTTACCTCCACAATGGACAGAATCTTTCGTGCACCGCTCTCTACAAACGACAAGCTGGCAACACCGACCTTCGGTTGGAAAAGTTTATGACCCTCCATGTTCTTTGTGAGTATGTTTCAGGCCTTTTCTTGTTGCTGAGTTGGATGTTGATTTAGTTCACATTTAATCATTCCCTTCATTTGATATAATGTGATGTTAGGAAATGTTCCTCTGGGGACTCTTCAGAGCATTTGGATCAAGTTGTGTTTACTAAAACTGCAGACTTGATTATCGAGTGGAAAAAAAGGGGACACTAAACCAAAGTCATTTATGAGCTGACTTGAGTTTATTCTTATTTTTATAATTTAAAGGTCACATATCATGCAAAATGCACTTTTAGATGTCTTTAATAAATATCTGTAGACATCACAAAGTGTCGGAAAATACAACCCTCTCTCTTTTCCTGCTTGCCCACATCTCTAAAAATAGTGGTACAATGGAGCTGCTTACCGTTATTATGTAATATCGGAAATGTGAGCTGGCTTTACTTCCACGGCCCTATCAGAAACGTTGCTGTATCAGAAACAATGTGCAACGTTTTGGAAGTAATATGGTCTGTGTTTACATTAGCAAGCAACGGACTCGGAATCAGCACTTCTCTAACAGGGCTGAAATAGAGGGGTATGAGGCATGGCTAGAATGGGTGATCTGTTTGGTATTTTGAGCAAAACACTTCAAAGACATGTTTTTCATATATATGAGACATATAATATAGATGCCTAAAAATAGTATAATAGGAGACCTTTAAAGAGGTTTTTCACATTCTCCCAAAAGTTGGTAAGACTTGTATTGATTCATGAAGCCATCATAATGCTTTAATATTAACAACCCTGGTAGTGCACACAATAGGGTGTTTTGTACATTGGCATGTATGTCTTTTTGACAAGTGCTATATGAGAAAATTTGTTTCACTTCCACATTTGTCTGTGTGAAAAATGTAACTACAGCCAGAAGCTGGTTAGCGTAGCACAGCACAAAGACTGGCAACAAGTGGGAAAACTAGCCTGGCTCTGTCTTAAGGTAACAAAAACAGTTTACTAGATTTTCAATCATCTCTTCCAGAGAACACATCAGTCAGCTACTCTGCTACAGTAAAAAAGGGCAGCTTGGTGAATCTTACCTGCAACGGCAATGACAATCCAGCTGTGTACACTTGCTACAAAGTGAATGGAGGTCAGGTGACCGATGTGGGTTCGGGGAAAAGGTTTTCAACCACTGTGTCAGAAGTTGACAGACACTTTTACTGTGAAGTCAGTAACAGATACGGAACCCAGAACTCATCCATCACTCAGATAGACGTACAATGTATGTCTGATTGAAAAACAGTCACACAGATGATAAATATTGACCAGTGTAGTGATCACTGATTGACATAATTCACTCATGGAACTACGGGTTGGGGGTATTGTTTCGCACGGACACATATGTTGACTGTACCTGCTGCGTGCCCTCCTTTCTTCTTCCCTTCTCTTCCCGGGCTTGAAGCCGACAACATGTGTGTTTCTGATGCTCAATAAAGCTAACTTTGTTCCTTCGATACACCGCCTCTGTCTCCCTATCTCTCGGCACTACATTGGTGACCCTGACATACAAGTCTCGCAGAAGTATCCGAGACTGAACCGAACATGGCAAAAAACGTTTTTCTCGAACTGCCGGAGTTTTTGGGAGACGTCTGCGGCTGCTACGTTCGCACCGACTGAGCCTCGTTTCGTCCTCCGCGGAATGACCGATGACGACACACGCTATTTCCAAATCGTTTCGGCACTGGGAGACAGCAAGCCTTCCGACCACATGGGGATGATGCACGACCTGCTAGGTAGGGAAGAACCCGACTTCTTTTTCATGCGGCCGCATGTCCAAACAGCGCTCGCTAACACGGCTTGTGTGGAGCTCCGCGCTTTAGCCGAAGAAGCTGACCGGTTCTTCCTGGCCGCCCGGTGTTTTACCCCTGAGATGCTGGCTCCGACACGCAGCGGCACCTTCCCTGGTAGAGGCACGCCACCAAGCAGAGGCTCCGGGGCCGGCGACAGGGACTGACGGCTAACGGCTTACAGCTAACGGCCGTCGACAACGACTAGCGGCTAACGGCTAACAGGTCACGGCTAACGATGACGACTAGCAGCTAACGACGACGACTAACAGCTAACGGCTAGCAGCTAACGGCTAGCAGCTAACGGTTAACATCTGTTAACATCCAACTGTTAACCCTTTTTTTGTGGTGCCGGAGAGGAGGTCCGACCAAGTCTGGTCGGCCTTATGAGGATCCTCTCACAATTTCGCCCACCTGTTTTCAGTAGTGGACAGGACGACCCTTTTGAGCTTTTTCTGGTGCCTGAGAGGAGGTTCGACCAAGTCTGGTCGACCTCGTGTGAACCCTCTCACTGTTTTACCACCTCGACGGCGGTTTCGGACGTCGCCCGCGCTTTCAACGGCGACTGGGTGGCGCACTTCTGGACCCCGTCTCCCCTCGCCTCAACAGCTTCGGACGTCGCCCACGCTTTCATCGGCGCCTAGGTGGCGCACTTCTGGGCCCGTCTGGCCTCTCCCCTGTCCACGGCTCCTTCCTCCCGGGGATACTGCTCCTTCCTCCCGAGGACTTCGTGCCCGCTGCCGCTGTGCCTTCGCCTGTGGCCGGGCAGCGCTCCTTCCTGCTGGGGACCACCGGGATATTCATGCCCGTCCCCACGTCGCAGCACTGCGACCCAGCTTTCTACGGTGGTGGATGTTGTTTTCATTCGCCTCGACGCCTACCGCGGCCCCCTGCGGTCCCCTTACGACGGCCCCCTTACGACGGCCCGTTCCTTGGCCCGCCACCGGTGGGGATGCCCTCGCCCTTGTTGGCGCCCCTGCCCGCTCCTGCGGCCCCCTTCTGACGGCCTGTTCCATGGCCCGGCCCTCGCCTGCGCCCCCACCCTCCTCGGCCCCTGTGGTGTTTCCTCCCGGACGCGAGGATTGTCCATGGTTGAATTCTGGGGGGGCTTGTGTAGTGATCACTGATTGACATAATTCACTCATGGAACTACGGGTTGGGGGTATTGTTTCGCATGGAAACATATGTTGACTGTACCTGCTGCGTGCCCTCCTTTCTTCTTCCCTTCTCTTCCCGGGCTTGAAGCCGACAACATGTGTGTTTCTGATGCTCAATAAAGCTAACTTTGTTCCTTCGATACACCGCCTCTGACTCCCTATCTCTCGGCACTACACCAGCAACATTTATAAAGATATTTATTTTTTTATTTAGTTCCTCCCAAGGAATCTACAATAATCATTGAGCCTAAAGGTCCACTTTTGGAGGGCAGCTCTGTTTCTCTGCTTTGCAAAAGCCGGGCCAACCCACCTGTGACCAACTACACCTGGTACAAAGGTGATGAAGAGGAAAAGGAGGCTGGATCAAGTTTGGTTTTAAACAATGTCAAACCAAGCAGCAGTGGTGACTACTACTGTCTAGCAGAAAATGAGCATGGGGACCACAATTCAACACTGATTCAGCTGGACATTCAGTGTAAGTTGATTTTCACCGTAAAGACATTGATTTACACTGTCAAGTTCAACAGACTGAATATGGCTCTGCTGTATAGAGAGTAGTACTGTCTCTGAGGCCAAGACTGACAGTATAGTCCAGGGGTCGGCAACCTTTATGATATGAAGTGCCATTTAAAAAAAATTGTTATCAGCGTGCCAACGATCGACAATTATCAACGGGGGGGGGGGGGGTTGAGCCTCGCTGCGGGAAAGCAGTGTGTGTGGACCTGTCAGCGCAACTTACATGATACCGAATTTAAGGAATACATTTAAATAATTGGTTTAAACGGCATAATAATAAGGACGATCGTCCGTTCTGTGATTCTCCAGAGCACACATGTTATGATATTAGGGTCATGCAGAATGAGATGAGATCGTTGGCCCTTTAAGAGAGAGAGAGAGAGAGAGAGAGAGAGAGAGAGAGAGAGAGAGAGAGAGAGAGAGAGAGAGAGAGAGAGAGAGAGAGAGAGAGAGAGAGAGAGAGAGAGAGGTGTGGCTTGTGCATGTGTGTTTGTGGATGGTAGAGTGACAGTGAGGGAACGTGTGTCTGGAAGTGAAACGAGGCATCAGAAAAACAGAGGTCTGTGATGTATTTTGTGAAACAGAAGAACAGCTAAATAAATGCAACGGCCTCCCAAGAAGAGCTCGCCTCTCTCCAGTCATTTAAGCTAAAGTGGGTTATTGAACCTGAAGCTTGTTGCTTCTGCCCTCCTCGACTACGGTTTGGGAGCCGACAGGAACGTTCAACACACAGATGGCCAGTCCGCCCCTTTGTAGCATATTATTTCGATGAGAGATGAGCAGATCGCCACTGTGCATTCAACCAAAGACACACACAGCCACGCAACAACTGCGGGATTTGTACAGCTCCTTATGGGTACTGCAATTTGTGAAGTGCTTTCCTCCGTGGTGAAACGATCAGCACTGCGCCACGGAGGAAAGCGGCATAAAGTCACCTGGAGATAAAGAGGGCGGGGCTGCGTTGCGTGCATGGCTTCCTTCTGCAGGTAGGCCTAACGGGGAGACAAGCTCTGGCGGCGGTGTCGTTCAGGATCCGAAAATACAATTTAAATATTTTTGCACACTTATTCCACTTATTCCTAGTGTGCCACTGGTTACGGTGCCGCGTGCCAATGCTGGCACGCGTGCCAGGGGTTGCCGACCCCTGGTATAGTCTAAGGAAAACACAGACACTCATCACCGAGATCACAATATCCATCGATCCACCACCAGAGCAATAGCCTATAGGCAAAACACAGAATATCAACAAAATATATGACATAAAATGAACTTACCAAAGCTGAAGTAGATGGTCAACTTCATTCATTTTCTTTCCGTTTCACTGATTTTAATCGCTATACGCTGCTCTCTCTCGTCTCCTCTTCACAACTACACTTTTCGCGGCACACATACTCACAGCCAATCAGCTCTGAATTATGATTTGACGTTTTGGTGGGGTTGCCAGCACTTTGCCCCACTGGTGATTATTTTTTGGGCGCACACAATGAATACAAAAAGCCTCTGAGCATGCACAGTGTAGTTTTCACAGTACACGTTCATTTCTACAGCGAGAGAGAGGGGCAGCCCAGAGCTACCCACATCGCTCAACACGGCAAAAGGCACACTGTGGACACTAATCAGAAGAACGCAGACCAAAAAAGCAATGTAGAGACGAATCAGACGACTAAACATGATCTTTAAATATATTTTATACTTATTTTTTGAATTATAATTTTAATTCATTTCAGCTGACAGTATGTGGGGCTGTGCCTCATGCCCTGCACCTGATGACGAGTCACCACTGTGTTATGTACATATAATGCATATAATAGCACTGTTCTAGCGGTAAACACTGAAAAAAGAACATGTTAAGCTGCTGTATACATCAGAAACAATGTGTGACGTATTTCGGAAGTAATATGGTCTGTGTTTACATTAGCAAGCAAACTCAGTGCTAACACTGTACTGGAGAGAATATGTGTAAAGAAGCCGGATATAAAAGGTACTGTCCTTGAGGTGAACCCGCAAGAGAGAAAGCGTTTGAGCTCCATACTGTTTCAGAAATATTGCCTAATGTAGTTTGGAACATAATATGGCGTTCAATGAAGGCAGCGTTCAGCAGAGTTTCTATGGTTACACAGCCTTCTCTTCAGAGCTCACCGCTTGCATGCAGACGCTCCGAAGGGGCGTGGCCAGGAGCTGCTCGGTTACATTTAAAGTGCCAGACCCATAATCAGCACTTTTGTAACAGGATTGAAATAGGCCCCATAATATATTGTTCAAATATTGCATAATAGGTGAGCTTTAAATCATGTGAGGATGTTGTGTTTGGTTTCTTTTCTTTTGTTTGATTATTAAGATGTTATTTCCAAACACAGAGAATGAAGAGGTTGTTGTCTCAGTTTTCTAAAAAAAGGCAACTCAAAATGTAAATGTGTCTTTACATAGACTGTGATTCTCAAACTGTGCTTCTTGTACCATTGGTGGTAAGCAACTCCAACGGGCCTAAATCCTTATCTTAAAACCAAGACATTCTTTTTTATTTTGAAGTGACTGACATAGCATGAACTATTAACATCAGCTAAACACTATGCTTTTCAGATCTCCCTAAGAACACCTCGGTGTCTGTTGACCCCTCTGGTCCGGTGCAGGACGGCAGCTCTGTAACTCTGACCTGCACAAGCATCGCCAATCCAGCAGCAGTGAACTTCACCTGGTTCAGAGCGGCTGGAAGAGAGAAGAAGGTGATGGGCTCTGAGAGAGACCTCACCTTCAATGTGACTAAACTCTCAGAAGATCAATATTACTGTGAAGCTCTGAATGTCCACGGACCTGGCATCTCAGAGCGTGTCAGCTTTGACGTCACATGTGAGATTGATACACTTTTTTAATTAAAGGCAATCCTTTGTTTCCATTAAACAAAATGTAATTACTTCTTTGTCTCAGTTCCTCCAGAGATCCTGTCTTCTTCCCGTTGCATCAAGATTTCATCCATGATCCGATGTTCCTGCTACAGCCAGGGGAACCCGCCTCCCTCCCTGGTTTGGAAGTTGGCCGGAGAGCCTGTCAATCACTCTGCTGCCATCCCAATCAGGGAAGAGTCCCTGGGGAACGTGGGCATGAAGAGCATCATCACCCTGTACGATCTGGACGATGACACGCTCTCTCCAGTCTGCCTCAGCATCAACTCACTGGGCTCTGACAGTTTTGCTTTTAACATTTTTTTGCTTAGCAAAACTGAGCAAGGTAGAGGAATTGCGAGATGGTGAATTTGTATTTGTTTGGTTTTTCTGCATAATCTGCCTCTCTGGTTTTAATGATCAATGTGGTTATTTTCTGACCATTCTCTGTAAACCATACAGATGGTTGTGGGTGAAAATTCCAGTAGATCAGCAGTTTCTGAAATACTCATGGCAACAACCATGCCAAGTTCAAAGTCACTTAAATCATCTTTCCTCCCCATTCTGATGATCTGTTTGAACTTCAACAGGTCGTCTTGACCATGTCTACATCCCAAATGCTTTAAGTTGCTGCCTTGTAATTGGCTGATTAGATATTTGTGTCACAAAGCATTTGAACAGGTGTAACTAATACATTGGCCAGTGAGTGCAACCTTTTATTCTGCTTCTGGGAAAGTAATGACAGAACTTAGGGGGAGCAAAACAAAAAGATTGTAATTAACTATTATTATAAAAGATTTATTTTATGTTATAATAATAAAGCTTTATTTATATATCACTTTTCATAGTGCAGGTGCAGCTGAAAGTGCTTCACCAAATGGCACACATCACAACTTATGTATGTGGATTTAGCCGTAGAGAGAGTGTCCTTGTAATGAAGAATGTGGTTATTGTTACATTACATTACCTGTCACTTGTTAGACGCTTTTACCCAAAGCGACTCACATACATTCAGTACTGTGGGCAATCCCCACAGTACTTTGTTTGTTTTTTTGCATATTCTGGCCCTCTCTGGTTTTAACGATCAATGTGGTTTGTGGGGAATTTTCAGGCCTCCACTCTTTGTCAATTGGGATCGGTTTTGTCATGGGAGCTCTGGGGATGCTGCTGGTGTGTGTACTGCTGCTGCTAATATACTACCGGTGAGAGACAACCCTTTTTTTCAAAGCTACTACTAATATTGTAAATGTATTTTGAGGTAGTCATCAGGGGGTTAGCTCTGGGGACCAGGAAGGCAGCAAATTGAAGTAGCGCAACCATGGCCGCCTCAAACAATTGCTAAATATATCCGAAAACAATTAAATGAAAGACTTTATTAGAAAATTCTAATAAATGACTCTATTTTTTTCTTTTGCAATTTATTTGTGTTTGTCGTAGGAAAGGAAAAGTCATCTCTTCCTCCGACAAGGGAAAGGCAGAGACTTGCAACCCTTTAGCTACTAATGTGGTGAGTTTATGTCTTGCACACATTGGCAGGAAGCTCCAAATACCCAACAAAATGTACTTTTTGCTGTTTTTGCAGAGTCCTAAAAAATATGATATACTTTGTCAAAACAGCATTGTATGGTAGGGGTGTGCATTGGCACTGCCCTCACAATTCAATTCGATTACGATTCACCAGGTAACGATTCGATTCGATTCGATTCTACGATGCATTGCGATGCATTGCGATGCATCACAATTCTACTGCACACAACAAGGGACTTTTTTCGTGAGTCATGAGGCAATACAAGCAGTCAGATAGGATAGATTTTATTGGCTGCTATGTGTGTATTATCACTCTCCTGCATCTTTGACATAAATGTCATTAAATAAAATTAAATAATAATAAAAAATGGTACAGGGTATTGGATATGGCATTTTCAAACCTGAAAAAAAAGAAAACATAAATCACTGCTTTGAATAAGAAATGTTTCTCTTCTCTCTGCTTTAGAACCATTTGAAATTGAATAGAGCAATTACAGCCAATATTGTCCAGCAGTTATTTTACACACAATAAAATAGACGCTCTACAACAGGTCACTTCCTGAACTCCTGTGCAAACAGTAATCAGTCACACTATTGTAACAACAACCAACCACCCAGGCACCCAGCAATAAAAATACTCAGTGCAACACACAGTAACCACTTATTACTGTGAAACTTTTTTCAAGTAGTAAAGTCAAGTGCAACTTTTTTCAACAAAACAACAGCTTAGCAGCTTTAAGACAATGACAACAATTATATACCTGAGATGAGAATCCTACCTGGCAATCACATCAGCTGCATACAACAAAATATCAAGATGAGAAATATATTGTAATGTAAACCAAAAATAAAGTGTGTAGGCTTAGGCTACTACCAAATTTGTGCAAACAACTTCTTCCGTCTGAGTTCAACATCACCATCATAAACAATCCGTTTCAGAGTGAGGAAATATATAGTTTGACCTAAGCCTACATCATAACTTCTCACTGTTCAGCATTTGGGAATTTCAAGGTTCTTGTGCAAAAACACAAGCTGATCAACATGGTCCGGTTTGAGAGCGCTTCTTTTTGCAGTGATAATATCTCCTGCAGTGGAGAATACTCTCTCTGCTGACACACTTGTCCCTGGGATGCACAAGTATCTCTTTGCCAACCTAGAGAGGAGAGGAAATGTGCCCTTATGGCGATGCCACCAGTCCAAGGGATCCTCAGAGAGAGGTGCAGCTGGAGATCTACAGTACAATTCCATTTCCTCGTCAGCACTGGCATCGGCGGTCTTACTCTGTCCTGCAGGTTCACTGATGTCATTGAAAGCAGCTCCCAGCAAACTCACAAGCAGCGATGACGAGGCTCTTCTTTTGGGGGCAGAGGGGCCTGCTAAGTCAGACACATTGTCATCCACGGACAGCAACTCTTCATTGGTTCCTGAACTTCCTGTTCTGCCAGGCGCTTCATCTTCTGTCCTACGTCTCCTCTCATACTGTGTTTGAACAAAATAAATAAGAGCAAAAAACAGCAGTTAGCAGCACTTTCTCAGCCAATGCTGCAGCTCACATCACAACAGATAACTATTTTTCTCAGTCTTAACATTTTACTGACTATGCAGCTGCTTATTTAACATTACATTGTTATTACAATTGAATTGAAAGATATTCCATAAGTTTTACAAGTAGAAATTCAATTACCTCCAGGGATGCAGCCTCTGAAGTCACTCCTGCGTAGACATCTAATCTCTCCTCTTCTGTCAGGAAAGGTAACCCCTTAAAGCGAGGATCCAGGGCAGAGGATGTATGAAGGATCTTCTTCTCTGCCCCACTGTTGTACCTCTTAAGGAGATCTGTTTTGATGGCATTCTTCACATCCCGGATCAGTGGTTGGTCTCCAATAGTGTCTGACATGTTCTGGAGGAGTTGGGCATATACTGGTGCAATGAGGCTGACTGTAGGACTGCTCTCCTCTGACATAAAAACAGTGGCATCCTTCACTGGTTTTAATGTCTTCACTGCTTCCTCCATGTTAGCCAGATCTGCTCTGCTGAGAGTGACGATGTCACTTTCATCTACATTTAGGGCAGGCGACAGCAGTGTGGCATGCACTGCAGCTTGCAGTTGCAAAAACCTCTCCATCATATCGTGAGCACTATTCCACCTTGTGGCGACATCAGTTATCAGTTTCAGTGGACTTGTCAGTTTAAGAACAACCCTCTGGTTTTCTTCAAGCAGGTGCTTTGCCTTTGTGCTGCGGTGGAAGTATGCTGAGATGCGTCGGACTCTGCCCAGAAGCCTGGAGACCGTCGGTAGCTTAAGCGCCCGCTGCGCAGCGAGGTTCAACGTATGCGCGAAGCATTTAACATGAGGGAACTTCCCAATTTCAGCAGCACTTATCATATTAGCGGCGTTGTCCGTCACCAGCACAATACTTTTATCTGTTAGCTGCCATTCCTCAACAACATCCAAGAGTAGCCTCGCCATATGAGCACCAGTGTGGCTCTCATAAACTGCTCTCGTCTGCAGCACATGTGATGCAATCTGCCAATCCTCGCTAATATAATGTGCCGTTATGGTTACATAGGACTCTGTTGCGACTGAAGTCCAGGCGTCACTTGTAATGGCTACACGACTGGCTTTACACATGGATTCCATTACCTTTGCTTTGGTTTCTTTGTATATTGCGGGAAGCGCAGAATCCGTGAAAGTAGCTCTTGTCGGTAGCTTATACCGGGGCTCAAGTGTTTTAAGCATGTGGCGAAACCCCACATTTTCTACCACAGAATAGGGTCGTAGATCTTTCGCTATGAAACATGCCACCGATCGTGTGATCCTCTTTGCTCTCTCAGAGTTGTGTGGCAACGTTGACACTAGCGACTCGTCAATTCTTGGCTGGGATGTATCAACTTTTTGTGTTGCTTTTGAAGCCAACTCAGGATGCCAGCAATCAACATGATTTGTGAAGTTAGTTGTATTGCCAACGTGCTTGATTTTAGTGTGGCAGGTTTTACACACCGCGTAAGTCTTGTCTAGTTTCCCATTTACTTCGTAGAATCCAAAATGTGCCCAGATGTCAGCTTTCCACGCTTTGGGTGCATTTTTAATGGTCCGTCTATCGTGGTCATCTCCCTCCGCCTCAGCCATCTTGATTAATGTTGTTATGATGCCGCCGGAAGTAATTGAAACTTCGCGGGGCAATTGTTCTGTCACTAGTTTGGAGTTTAACACAGTTTTAAACTGGAGTTGTAGTTTAAAACTCCAAACTAGCGACAGAGCAATTGTCCCCACAACTTTCCACTGGAGGCCAGAAAACATAATCGATTATGGCACTTTGCCGCATCGATGCTGAATCGTGCATGCCCCGCATTGCGATGCATCGCCGAATCGATTATTGTTGACACCACTATTGTATGGTATGTCAAAAATACATAGATCGTTAAAAGTCATTCCAAAAAAGTATGTGTTTTGTATGCAATGAAACATTTAGAAAATAATCGGTTATACAATCTGTTTCAGTAGTGAAGCTTGTCAGTGTTCTGTAATTTTTTCATTTACAAAAATGCAGAACAAAGTGTCAAAAATGTCAAAAATATCATAGTATGGGAGAGTGGGGTAAGATGAGCCATCATTTTAATTATGTTGACCTCTAGGCAACGACAAAAGAGATAAAAGTCAAGTGACATGAACAACCTTTACTTCAGGACGTCTTCTGTCAATCAAAATGAAATTAATAGATATATCACAAAAGGTCATGAAAATATGATTTCTTAAAGAAAAAAGTGGTTTTGTGGCTTAGCTTGCCCAATCTGAGGGGTAAATTGAGTTAAATTAAGCCATCTGGGGGTAAATTGACCTATTGACTTTTTGAAGTTTAAACCTGAGCTGTTTGCCATGGAACTGGTCAGCCAGTTTTTGGTCTGCAAGCTCCTTCTCTCTCCTTTGTGAAGACCCTCTTTGCCTCTGCTGTTCCACTGTACCTACTGTTTTCCTTTCCTTTTCCTCCTTACTTTTCATGTATCTACGCAGGGTTGTCAATATTTCGGTCTTTTGCCGCTGCTCTGATGGATTTTCCACTCTTGACATCAGTGGCCACTCTCTCCATCTCCTCTGTCTGTCTCTTGTTGAACCACTGGCTCTATTTAGCCCATTGACCGTGTGCTTCTCTCCATCACAGCCAAATAGAAATATAGAAAACAAATGTGCACAGTTCCCTAGATAAAGGGGGTGGGTCAATTTACCCACTGGCTCATCTTAACCCACTCTCCCACATGGTATTTTAAAAAAAGGAAGCAATTAGCGACTCGTTACTGGCAAACAAGCTACTTCCCAAAAGTGTTCTGTTTAACAATGGGCCTTATTGTGCACTATACCTCCTTTCTACATCACTAAAGCAACTATTTTGTTTTCTGTAGATCAACTCTTCAGAAGTGGATGTGGTTTATGTTAATCAAGCCTTTCTAGAAATGAAAGAAGTAGATGGGGAAGAACCTCTCCATTACGTCAATGTGGACTCTGCTAAACTGCAGAAGATCACAGGCCTGGACTCAGAGACCGCTGAGTATGCTGAGATCCAATCGATCTGAGGAGATGCAGAGGAAGAAGAGAACGTTGCTGACACTCAATTGGAACAAGAAAAGACACCTTAGTCTCATAGACCTTGTGGTGAAAAGTTTATGCCTGACGTTTAATGGAAATGGGAGTGAAACACAGAATTATGCGCTTCAAACTGTTACAGGACTTCACCATACAAGCAGATCCCTGCTGAGCTACAAAGAAAGCTGCAGCAGCGGGGGTAAAAACTGCTCTGCAGGCAGCCTATTTAAAGGCTTCCAGTTTAGTTCTGGACTTTTGTTACTGTACATATTTGATCCATAAGATGCATAGCAAAACACAATCACCATAAAATGAATACATACTGTATAGCAGGTAGTTACCCAACAATCAATTATAACAGTACGTATTTCCTTTGAAATCATGACCTTTACTATATTTAATATTTGAACGCTATCTTGCATCATGATTTTACATTTAAAGCCTTTGTAAAGCGTGAAAGCAGCAGCTGGACATAGTTTGTCAAGCTTTTTTTATAGATTTATTTTTCAAAATACAAAAACTAAGAAATGTTGTTGGCAGTTATACAAATTGTGAAAAGATTACAAAAAGCGTAATGACATGCATCAATATGTATTTGGCACATTGTTTGAACATGTTCATTTCAGAAACATAATATAATAATATTGCAACATTAAAGCCATCGTCGTAAATGTCAATACTCTTTTTTAAATAATGTATTGTAATGGAAAACACAGTGAGACACGGGGAGAGCTGGAACTTGATGGCAAACACCGATGGTTTATTATAAAGTTATGGCCGGAGAATTCACAAGACATGTGCTGCAGCAAGAAGTTGACAAAGCGGTTGCCCGACCAATTCTGAAGATCTCTACCCCAGACCCATTTATCTGGTTCTGAGAGAATAATCAACATTCTGCATAACAAGATAAAACAGGCAAAGCATTGTAACATCTCTATCAGCTGACACCAACAGGCAGGAACAGGGAAACAAAACCCTGAGAGCACAGAAGCCCAAAGTTGCAGGCCTGTGCTCAGAGAGGGCAGTACAAACTGATCAACTGGGTCAAAGGGGTGGGCTTGGAAAATGGTTCCCCAACAACCCAGAAGTGTAAACGCAATGTCTTTCTTTTTAATTGTAGGTTTCATGGGTTTGGATTAAGCTCACCATTTTGGTATTTACTAATCGAAGGAGAGAAGCAGTGAAACATTGAAATCCAAACTGTATTTAACAATTAGCTGACCTTGTAAGGCAGGATAAGATAATGTAAACTCAGATTTTGATGTGAGAATACTGCGTCTCCTCTTCATCAGAGTTGATCAAGTCTCTGACGGCTCTCTGAGTGTTTGACTTGAAGTTCACCTGTGAATAATTGATCTCTAATCATAGCCGTGGGAACATGCTTCAAATGGGGGGTGCTGTGGGGATGACATCAGGGCTGGTTTTGACCAATTTGCAGCCCTAGGCAAGATTTTAGCTGGCAATGAAAAACCTCTACAAAACACTACAAAAAGATAAACGTATTGAAATGGTGGACAGCTTATATCAAAAGGCTTCAAATTTATTTAGTATTGCATAAATATGTTTAATTGGGGGTGGACGTCACATCCTCTAGGGGGGTCCGGGGGTATTTTACTTTAACATTTTAAAGTAAAATACTTCAATCTGGTGCACTTTGAGCGCCCAATTACTTGAGACTGGATACAACTCTAAACACCCATGTGAAAAAGATTGGTTTGCATTTTATTAATCAAATAAGTATATGAACATAACCAATAACCTACAATAGCCAATAACAAATAAATGTAGGCTAACTTGTTTTATTTTTGTGGTTCATTTATATCTTATTTTACCAGTTAACATTTATTTATTTATGCATATTTTTAAATCTCCAGTTTTAAACAATATTTTTGGTTTACTGTAGAATACATTGGAATGATTTCAAACCTGTTTTTATTTATCCTAATAATTATAAAGGTGTGCCTTGGAAATATTTATATCCATTAGCGCAGCAGAAGCTAACAACAATCCCCGCCGATACCGGTTCTCTCTCTCTCTCTCTCTCTCTCTCTCTCTCTCTCTCTCTCTCTCTCTCTCTCTCTCTCAGCTGCGGGCGCCTGATAAACTGTATTATATTTGTATTTAATCTTGTGAAAGTGCAGATCCCCTGTCCTCCACCAGGGGGTGCTGAAGCACCCTCAGCACCCCTACTTCCCACGGCCCTGTCTCTAATTCATCGTCACTGGTGTCTTTGTCATCAGTCGGAGATACGGCTGAGTGTGCTGTGCTGATGTTCTCGTAGTCCTGGAGCCTCTTTCATTCTACTGTAGAAGAAAACACAGATATAGTCTAGCGTGACACGAGGAGGTGCACTGGCTCCAGATGTTGAACAGATGTGTATAAATGCAGTGGGGGAAACTGTTACTTGATGCTTGAGTGGCGGCTGAGGTTCAACGCTGAACCAGCTGCAAGCCTTCAGCAGTTTAACACATCAGCCTGCAGCTGGGAGTCTGTTACCGCCAGGTTTCTCTTTGAGCCTGAGCTCCCCCTGCTGGTCTGAGCGAAGCATTACAGCACAGGTGTACACTTAAACTACAACAGGGTGTGAACACAATACTTGCAGCACCTGTCGATATAACTTGATCTAATATAACGATGCAACCATTGTATTAGACTGTGTGCTGCGTCACTGTTTCTGGATTGGATTGTTTTATATGGTCAAGTGTTTCCTCAAATATGTCCATATCCTGTATATTTGTTTTCAGAAATTACATTTTTATGAATTAAGTCATTTGGAAATGCATGTGGGTTTGATATGCAAACAAATGAAGGCATGCACTGTTATGAATGCACTATTAAATGGTTATTATTAAAACGTTTGTTCTAATTTGCTCTTTTTTCAATCAAAACCTGTATCTGCAACTTAATAATGGCACACAAATATCTGCATTTTCTTTCAATCATGCAGTCTTTGATTCATATTTAGCTACTTTGCAATGTGCTGTTTAGTCTCTTGCACATACAGTAGGTTGTAGAAAGTTGCATAATGTCCAGTCGTCCCTATTATTAGTTGTGCTTAGTGCCGTGTCAGTTTTAACAATATTTTCACAATTACTAATCATTGTTCCTGTGTCGTATGTTTGTATATCCTCGTATTTCTTATTTTTAGTAAAGTGTATTACCAAATATCTTACATTTATATTATAGCTTTTTCAGGGAAACTCATAAAGTTGATGTCCTACAGGAGTATTTGTTGTAGCACTTTACATAACATTTCACAAAACACTGTTATTTTCTATATTTATTTATTTCCAACAAATATGTGAGTGGACTTTCATCAAATCATGCACACACACTCCTACATCCCTGACACCTGCGTAACTTATTACCTGTTTATTTTGTTAAGTATTTTAACGATGACCACTGTTTCCTTGCAGTGCAGTGTGCAAATAGCAACACAGTAATAAGCTGGGAGATAAATGTTCTTTATTGACGCAGAACACAATTTCCTTCCTGTTAGAGAGTTGGTGCTTAAGAGGATCTTCACTAAGATGTCGTTTTTACATGATCAAGAACAAACCAGAAACAATGTATTTGTGTATTTGGTTGTGATATATATATTTATTTGCACCAGTCGTGGCACCTTTAGAGCAAATTTCCTGCTCTTTTGAGATGCTTACTCTAACAGATAAGAAGAGTCTATATAAGGCTTTGACCTCATGTCTCAGACGCTTAACCACTTCTGTCTTTCTTACAGCCAACTAAACTGACATCAGTGCTGTTTGAAAATCAGCCTACAGTTTGTAACATTATGTTCTTGGTTTGATTCTAGAAGAATCCCAGCATAAATACTTATATGTCAAACACCAAGTATCTGTGTTTTAAGAATCAAACTGATTCACTTCTCCTTCATCGTGTTCATCTCTGCATAGCTCCTAAATGTGGCTGCTGAGGAAAGTTCAGAAATAGTTTCTGCTTGTTCAAAAACATCCCACACAATGCCCACTGGCAACTAGTTTGGTAAAGCCTTTATGCTTCACTTTGTTTTCACTTATATTTACTTCAACTTGACTGTTTCATTTATGACACTTTATGACTTCTACTGTTTGTGCATGTAAAGTATCACATTGTTGTTTCTTCCCTCTTTCTGCATTGCCTTTCATTTTGTTTCTCTTCACTTCCTATTTGTTTCAAAATGACAACATGCTCTGATTAAACAGTTGAGTACTTGAGTGTGGAAACAAATGTAATATTTTATATTTTTCTGTTTATTGAATATGTAAATCAACAGCTCACTTTTGAAAACACATTTATATTTCATTATAAAATCTGGTGTGGAACATTGTTATGTGGATCCCTTAGAAATGACTGATGGGACTTGCATTAATGTAGTAAAAAGAGATTCTAAACTCTATGGTCCTGGAGGCCACACCCCGAACACATCTTTCAAAAGCCATCAACACGCGACACCAGTCTGACATGACTCAGTTGTTGGACTATTACCACTGACCCTTCCATGCTGGTGAAACCTTTATTTGTTTCTTTATCAATTTCTTAAACATAGATCAGTACTGTATATACTACTACTACTAATGTATTTATTTCTTCTCTAGAAACAGAAAATATCGTATGCTGACCATCATTGTTGGCTGTAAGGTAAGATATTTGTTTTAGAAAACTCAAATGATTGCAAGTCATAAAATGGCAGGCTTATTTTGTCAGTTAACTCAGTCATTTTGTTACATACTGTATATATATATATACATATATGTTTGTTCGTGGTAAGAATAATTGACATACCTTTTAAAGAAGTTTTGTATTTGTTTTATTACTTTCTACATAAAATGTTTTGCAAATCATTTTAAATAGTTATCAGTATATATATATATATAGTTTTTAATTTGTAAGAATAATGTGCATACCTTTACAGAATTGCTATCAAAACAAATGCAAAACATTTTAAATAGTTATCATTAGTTAACATCTTCATGCTGGCTCCCTTATTTTATCTTTGAAAGGACGACATTATTTCCTCTCTTTAGTGATGACACCAGTAACAGTAAGAGTACATTGCAATACAAGTTAAAGCAATAGTTTAAAAGCATACATTTGATTTATAACTAATACTTTTCAGTAGTATTCATTATGTTTTCTAAATAAGCTGCACTGCTTCTTTACTGTGTGAAGCTTGAAATTACTCAAACTGGGTTATTCTTTCAGCAACAAATATCAAACGTCACATTTGATCATCTTTACTTTGTGAAGTATGAAGTGAAGTTAATATAATTCCCCCCTATAAAACATGTATTCTTCTTTACTAGGGCTATTCATATTGAAGTAGTAAACTAGTTAATCAAATGAATAGATTTCATGTCTGTTGTGTGTGTCTGGTGCCTCTGTAGGAATATCAAGCTGACAGAAAAGCATGACGGGTGCTTTAAAGGTTTTCCTCCTTCTACTTCAAGGTAGGGTTTCCAACAATTGAATGCCTTTCGATGTCTTTAGATTACTCACAAAAAGTGCTAAATATGCTTTTTTTTTTTTATTAAGGTTTTTGTGAGTGTGTGCTGTTAATTTGGACGGGTTTGTTTTCTTTTAATTATGTTTACATTTCTGCTTAATTTTCTTTCTTTTTTAAAGATGAGCTACAGTGTAGAAATGGCAATGAAAATCTTATGACCCGAGCTCCTCCAACGATGCAACATATATAATAAAATACAATATAAATCTATATACATGTAAATAGAATATGATATATACAAGAACAGAATATGAAATTAAATATTGTACATTAAGACAAAGTTAAATACGGTTTATTGCGGTGATAACTATTTAGATAAATAAGTAGATCGCAAGATGACAAACAGATGAATGTTTATCGAGGCACTTAACAGAGCTCAGGTGTTTAGCAGTCTTGGCCTGTGGGATAAATCTGTCCCTGAGTCTGGTATTTGTTTGAATACTTCATTTTTTTTAACCTTGGCAGATATTTAATTTATTGCTTTTATTTCACCTCAGGTAGCTTATGCGCCGTGAAGTGGGAAATCACCATGCCTCAGAGAATAGATGGACTAACTGGATCCTGTGTGAAGGTCCCCTGTACTTTTGCCGTTGACTCAACGTTTGATGGACTTCTGGATGGTTCCTGCAAAGCAATTTGGAAAAGAGGAAGCATGGACGGAACAATTGTGTTTGATTCCAGTCTCACTGGAGATCAGGCAATCGGAAACCTCACAGGGAACCTGCTGAACAAGGAGTGCACCACCATCTTCTACAACATGCAACCGTCCCATTCTGACAACTACTACTTCAGGATTCAGTGTGAAAACGACCTGAAGGGCAACTATCCAACAGGAGTCCATATCACCATTCAAAGTTTGTATTGTGTCTTTTAATTGTTTCACTTTACACATCTTTTGTTTTCCCTTTTGTCATGTACTTGTTTTTTTACTCCTCAGATTCACTGGACCAACCTACCATAACTCCATCTAAACTGGAGGTAGAGGAGGGGGCTCTGGTGACGTTGAGCTGCACGGCTGTAGCTCCGTGTCCCATCCTTCCCCCAGATCTGACTTGGACCCCCAGGATAGGTGACATTGAGGAGAAACATGAATCTGAATCCATGGTCTCTGTTATGAACTTCACCTCTTCTTACCTCCACAATGGACAGAATCTTTCGTGCACCGCTCTCTACAAACGACAAGCTGGCAACACCGACCTTTGGTTTGAAAAGTTTATGACCCTCCATGTTCTTTGTGAGTATGTTTCAGGCCTTTTCTTGTTGCTGAGTAGGATGTTGATTTAGTTCACATTTAATCATTCCCTTCATTTGATATAATGTGATGAGATGAAATGTTCCTCTGGGGACTCTGCAGAGTATTCGGATCAAGATATGTTTACTAAAACTGCAGACTTGATTATCGAGTGGAAAAAAAGGGGACACTAAACCAAAGTCATTTATGAGCTGACTTGAGTTTATCTTTATGTTTATTATTTAAAGGTCACATATCATGCAAAATGCACTTTTAGATGTCTTTAATAAATATGTGTAGACATCACAAAGTGTCGGAAAATAAAACGCTCTCTCTTTTCCTGCTTGCCCACATCTCTAAAAATAGGGGTACAACGGAGCTGCTAACCGTTATTATGTAATATCGGATATGTGAGCTGGCTTTACTTCCACGGCCCTATCAGAAACGTTGCTGTATCAGAAACAATGTGCAACGTTTTGGAAGTACTATGGTCTGTGTTTACATTAGCAAGCAACGGACTCGGAATCAGCACTTCTCTAACAGGGCTGAAATAGAGGGGTATGAGGCATGGCTAGAATGGGTGATCTGTTTGGTATTTTGAGCAAAACACTTCAAAGACATGTTTTTCATATATATGAGACATATAATATAGATGCCTAAAAATAGTATAATAGGAGACCTTTAAAGAGGTTTTTCACATTCTCCCAAAAGTTGGAAAGACCGATTCATGAAGCCATCATAATGTTTTAATATTAACAACCTTGGTAGTGCACACAATAGGGTGTTTTGTACATTGTCATCTAGTATGTCTTTTTGACAAGTGCTATATGAGAAAATTACTTGCACTCTCACATTTGTCTGTCAAAAATGTAACGACATCCAGAAGCTGGTTAGCGTAGCACAGCACAAAGACTGGCAACAAGTGGGAAAACTAGGTTGGCTCTGTCTTAAGGTAACAAAAACAGCTTACTAGATTTTCAATCATCTCTTCCAGATCCTCCAAAGAACACATCAGTCAGCTACTCTGCTACAGTACAAGAGGGCAGCTTGGTGAATCTGACCTGCGACGGCAATGCCAATCCAGCTGTGTACACTTGGTACAAAGTGAATGGAGGTCAGGTGACCGATATGGGTTCGGGGAAGAGGTTTTCCACCACTGTGTCAGAAGTTGACAGACACTTTTACTGCAAAGTCAGTAACAGATACGGAACCCAGAACTCATCCATCACTCAGATAAACGTACAATGTAAGTCTGATTGAAAAACAGTCACAAAGAGGATAAATATTGACCAGCAACATTTTAAAATATATTTATTTTTGTTTTATTTAGTTGCTCCCAAGGAATCTACAATAATCATTGAACCTAAAGGTTCACTTTTGGAGGGCAGCTCTGTTACTCTGCTTTGCAAAAGCCGGGCCAACCCACCTGTGACCAACTACACCTGGTACAAAGGTGATGAAGAGGAAAAGGAGGCTGGATCAAGTTTGGTTTTAAACAATGTCAAACCAAGCAGCAGTGGTGACTACTACTGTGTAGCAGAAAATGAGCATGGGGACCAACATTCAACACTGATTCAGCTGGACATTCAGTGTAAGTTGATTTTCACAGTAAATACATTGATTTACACTGTCAAGTTCAACAGACTGAATATGGCTCTGCTGTATAGAGAGTAGTACTGTCTCTGAGGCCAAGACTGACAGTATATATAAGGAAAACACAGACACTCATCACCGAGGACACAATATCCATAGATCCACCAGAGCAATAGCCTATAGGCAAAACACAGAATATCAACAAAATATATGACATAAAATGAACTTACCAAAGCTGAAGTAGATGGTCAACTTCATTCATTTTCTTTCCGTTTCACTGATTTTAATCGCTATACGCTGCTCTCTCTCGTCTCCTCTTCACAACTATACTTTTCGCGGCACACATACTCACAGCCAATCAGCTCTGAATTATGATTTGACGTTTTGGTGGGGTTGCCAGCACTTTGCCCCACTGGTTATTATTTTTTTGGCGCACACAATGAATACAAAAAGACTCTGAGCATGCACAGTGTAGTTTTCACAGTACATGTTCATTTCTACAGCAAGAGAGAGGGGCAGCCCAGAGCTACCCCACATCGCTCAACACGGCAAAAGGCACACTGTGGACACTAATCAGAAGAACGCAGACTAAAACAGCAATGTAGAGACGAATCAGACGACTAAACATGATCTTTAAATATATTTTAACATATATTTTATACATATTTTTTCAATTATAATTTTAATTGATTTCAGCTGACAGTATTTGGGGCTGTGCCTCATGCCCTGCCCCTGATGACGAGTCACCACTGTGTTATGTACATATAATGCATATAATAGCACTGTTCTAGCGGTAAACACTGAAAAAAGAACATGTTAAGCTGCTGTATACATCAGAAACAATGTGTGACGTATTTTGGAAGTAACATGGTCTGTGTTTACATTAGCAAGCAAACTCAGTGCTAACACTGTACTGGAGAGAATATGTGTAAAGAAGCCGGATATAAAAGGTACTGTCCTTGAGGTGAACCCGCAAGAGAGAAAGCGTTTGAGCTCCATACTGTTTCAGAAATATTGCCTAATGTAGTTTGGAACATAACATGGTGTTCAATGAAGGCAGCGTTCAGCAGAGTTTCTATGGTTACGCAGCCTTCTCTTCAGAGCTCACCGCTTGCATGCAGACGCTCCGAAGAGGCGTGGCCAGGAGCTGCTCGGTTACATTTAAAGTGCCAGACCCATAATCAGCACTTTTGTAACAGGATTGAAATAGGCCCCATAATATATTGTTAAAATATTGCATAATAGGTGAGCTTTAAATAATGTGAGGATGTTGTGTTTGGTTTATTTTATTTTGGTTTATTATTAATTAACACAGAGAATGAAGGGGTTGTTGTCTCAGTTTTCTAAAAAAAGGCAACTCAAAATGTAAATGTGTTTTACATAGACTGTGATTCTCAAACTGTGCTTCTTGTACCATTGGTGGTAAGCTACTCCAACTGGCCTAAATCTTTAACTTAAAACCAAGACATTCTTTTTTATTTTGAAGTGACTGACATAGCATGAACTATTAACATCAGCTAAACACTATGCTTTTCAGATCTCCCTAAGAACACCTCAGTGTCTGTTGACCCCTCTGGTCCGGTGCAGGACGGCAGCTCTGTAACTCTGACCTGCACTAGCATCGCCAATCCAGCAGCAGTGAACTTCACCTGGTTCAGAGCGGCTGGAAGAGAAGAGAAGGTGATGGGCTCTGAGAGAGACCTCACCTTCAATGTGACTAAACTCTCAGAAGATCAGTATTACTGTGAAGCTCTGAATGTCCACGGACCTGGCATCTCAGAGCGTGTCAGCTTTGACGTCACATGTGAGATTGATACACTTTTTTAATTAGAGGCAATCCTTTGTTTCCATTAAACAAAATGAAATTACTTCTTTGTCTCAGTTCCTCCAGAGATCCTGTCTTCTTCCCGTTGCATCAAGATTTCATCCATGATCCGATGTTCCTGCTACAGCCAGGGGAACCCGCCTCCCTCCCTGGTTTGGAAGTTGGCCGGAGAGCCTGTCAATCACTCTGCTGCCATCCCAATCAGGGAAGAGTCCCTGGGGAACGTGGGCATGAAGAGCATCATCACCCTGTACGATCTGGACGAAGACACACTCTCTCTAGTCTGCCTCAGCATCAACTCACTGGGCTCTGACAGTTTTGCTTTTAACATGTCGCTTAGCAAAACTGAGCAAGGTAGAGGAATTGCGAGATGGTGAATTTGTATTTGTTAATAATCTGCCTCTCTGGTTTTAATGATCAATGTGTTTTGTGGGGACTTTTCAGGCTTCCACTCGTTGTCTTTTGGAATCGGTTTTGTAGTGGCAGCTCTGGGGATGCTGCTGGTGTGTGTACCGCTGCTGATAATCTCCTACCGGTGAGAGACAACCTTGTCAAATTGTAAACACATTTTGAGGGTGTCATCAGGGGTGTAACTTGACTGGTGACCAGGCTGGCAGCACATTTAAGCAGTGCAGCCATGGCCACCTCAGAACATTGCTAAATATCACCATGAAATGAAAGACTTTAATATAAAATTATAATAAATGTCTCGATATTATTGTGTGTGTTACTTTTAGGAAAGGAAAAGTAATCTCTTCCTCGGACAAGGGAAAGGCGGAGACATGCAACCCTGTAGTTACTGATGTGGTGAGTTCATGTTTTGCTCATATCGTTAGATGCATTAAAACAGGAAGCTTCACTTACCCAACAAAATGTAGTTTTTGCTTTTAAAACATGAAAGTTGTCTCAAAAAGTCATGATATACTATGTCAAAAAGGCATTGTATGGTATGTTTAAAAACTTTTATTTTTAAAACTCATGCTATAGTATGTTCTACAAAGTCATTGTCATCTATACAATGACTTTGAGAGTATTTGTTTTGTATGCCATGACAAATGTCAAAATAATCAGAGTCAGTAATCAGTAAAGCATGCAGAACAAAGTGCTTTAGAACATGGTTCATATGAATAAAAACTGAAATATAATGCAAAGATAATAAAAAATAAGAAGGTAGTAAAACACAATAGACAGAAGTGAAAGTATATAAAAAGCTAACATGAGATGAAACAATGAAACCTAATTAATAAACATACTAATCATAATAATAGAAAAAAGAGCACCAAAGGTCACAAGTCCAACTTTAATTTGTGGAAAAAATCCCTTAAAGAAGTCGGTCAGGTTTGCCATAAACATGTAAAAAGTTGCATTATAGTATGTTATAAAAGTATTTCAGAATTAATTCTCATAAAAATGTTCTAATTGATAATATAGTTTGCCATGAAAAATGTGTAAAATGTCATAGTATTTTATTCTAAAATAAATTCACAGTATAGTATTTCCATATATATGTAAAAATAAAACATAGTATATTATGCCATAAAGACATCTCATCATTTGGTATGACATACACAATGGAATTTAATTAAAAAACAAGTGCGCCATAGAATGTCAAAAACATCATTGAATGACATTTAAAAAAAGGAAACGATGAACGGTTGGTTTACTGGCTAACGAGCTTATTTCCCAAAAGTGTTCTGTTTAACAATGGGCCTTATTGTGCACTACTACCTCCTTTTCTACATCACTAAAGCCACTCTTTTGATTTCTGTAGATCAACTCTTCAAAAGTGGATGTGATTTATGCTAATAAAGCTTTTCTGGAAGAGAGAGAAGACTCTGAGGAAAAACTTCTCCATTACGTCAATATGGACTTTGCTAAACTGCAGGCCCATTCAAAGGGTGAGCCTGGGGAAGGGGAGATCAGAGGCCTGGACTCAAAGACGGAGTATACTGAGATCCGTCTGCGGTCCAGAGGAAGCATTGGAGGAGATGCAGAGGAAGAAGAGAACGTTTCTGACACTCAATTGGAACAAGAGAAGACGCCTTAGTCTCATAGACCTTGAGGTGAAATGTTTATGGCTGACGTTTAAGGGAAATGTTAGTGAAACACAGCAATGTTCGCTTCAAACTGCTACAGCACTTCACCATACAAGCAGATCCCCGCTGAGCTAAAACTGCAGAAGCGGTAGTAGAAACTGTTCTGCATGCAACCTATTTAAAACGTAGTCACACTTGCTTCAAGTTTATTTCTGGACTTTTGTAACTGTACCCCTTTTTTTGTGTCCATAAGATCCATAGCAAAACAAAATCACTATAAAATGAATACATACTGTATAGCAGGTCGTTACCCTGGAATTTCCTCCTTTGAAATCATGAATTTTAATATATTTATTATTTGAATGCTATTTTGTCTTCCTGATTTTACATTAAAAACCTTTGCAAAGTGTGAAAGAAGCAGCTGGACATAGCTTGTCACAGTTTTTTATAGATATAATTTTTCTCCAAAATAGAAAAACAAAGACATGTTGTTGGCAGTTACACAAGAGGGGAATTCAAAACCCTTCCCTTCAAAGCCGCTGTGCTTGGGTTGGTACT
The DNA here is from genome assembly GCF_949606895.1 of Notothenia rossii. Classification (NCBI taxonomy): domain Eukaryota; kingdom Metazoa; phylum Chordata; class Actinopteri; order Perciformes; family Nototheniidae; genus Notothenia; species Notothenia rossii. The sequence continues at coordinate 12,850,583 of NC_136905.1, forward strand.
GGTCTCTCCTAGACCTACACATAGCAGTCAGTAGTATATTCCCCTCAAAGCTGCGGGGTTTAAGGGGAATGGCCACGTGGCAGCTTCGCCAGGCCCTCAACTTATCAGACTAACATCACCAGCGTCAGGCTCTCAGTTCACAGTTTTGAAGGATGGGTATCCAATCTCCATGCAGTGTTGGTGAATAGTTATGTAATCATCACTCAATGTTCTGTGTAAATCTGTGCAATGATGAGGCCCGAGCCTGGCAGCTGAGGTTCGCTGCTGAACCAGCTGCATGCCTTCAGCAGTTTAACACATCAGCCTGCAGCTGGGAGTCTGTTACTGCCAGGTTTCTCTTTGAGCCTGAGCTCCCCCTGCTGGTCTGAGCAACACCTGCCGATATGCAATCCAATATAACAATACATATATTTGATTAGACTGTGTGCTGAGCAGTGGTTGCGTTAGACTTCTTCGTTGTCCGTCATTTTGACGGACAGGATCGTAAAATTTCCGTCATAATCCATTATTACCCGTCATTTTATTTTTCATGTTTTAATGATGAGATGAGACATATTTAATATTTATGTTTAGGTACTGAGCAGCAAATGTTGATTCATTCATTGTTTTTTTATGATTCATACAGAACTTTTAAGGGCATGGAGAAAAAAAAAGATGAACAGAGACACCGACCGTGTGGTCACTTTTCATGTCAACACGAACATGAATGATTTATTTTTTCCTGCACTGACAGCACAGCAGAGCAGTGGCGGTTCTAGACCAATTTGACTGGGGGGGCCACTGGGGGGCCAGTTATTTTCTGAGGGGGGCACAATAAATGCAGGACGAAAAAGAGAACTAGACAGTATGAAGTAATTGCGCATAAGAAAACAATGCAATACAGTTATTGGTATTTGTTTCAGTACACTTATTTATTTCAGATATATCTTATAGTTATTACCGTTATAGTATATATATATAGTTATAAAACGGATAAGTCAAATCAAGCAATCTGATTGGTTATTAGCCGTGATATACTGAGCGTATACCACGGGTAGAATTGTAAGTTACTTTTCACAACAAGTCAGTATCCCTCCGCGCCTGAGAAACACAGTATATACAGTTGGGCTAAAAAGCAAACTGCAGTTTGCTTTTCAAACTGGAACAAGAAAGCAGCGGAGAAGTAACGGGGCAGAAAACCTCCTTTTTACGTAGCGGTCCAGACATAGACATCAAACGGCAAAACATATTCAGTGTGCAGTTCCTTTGGCATTAGGGCAGGGATATCTAGATACTCTCCAAGGTTTGACATAATGAATTGTGCTACTTTTAAAGCAAGCAACGATGTTTTCAAATCTGTAATCAAAAAGGTCCGCAAAAACGCTATCGACCAATCAGATTGCTTGATTTGACTTGTCAGTTTTATAAATATATTTAAATTTCTTCCGTTACGAAACAAACTTACAAAGCATAAGATGGAAACATTTAAGATTAACTTCGACCTCTAGGGGGGTCTTACTATGGAGGAGTGGATTGAGCAGTGCCTATCTCCAGAAAAAAAGCACCTAAATTTCGACATGCAGAGCAACGTGAAGAGCAGGTAGACCAACTGGAAAAGTACCACCATTCAAAAGCTTTCTGATGCGGGGCTTGAAACAAAGCAGAGAAATTATGACCGTTAGTGGCCACAGGTGCGAAAGCTCTCTCCAGAGCTACTGGAACCCGAATCTCGGGAACCGGAGAAAGTGGAGCAATATTCTCGCCACGCCAAGCAACAGCCTCGAACAACCTCAACCTATACAAGTGACCACGTAAGCCATTCTACTGATGCTGGACAGTTTTTCAGTGGCTGCACAATAAACGGCAACATAGAAAAATGAATGTAAATAAATAGCCAAATAATGGATCAACGCTCTCTGTCTAATATGTTCACTAGCTATTAGTGTTGTTGCATAGCAACCACCTCACACTAGGTTTCGTGCAGAAGGCAACGGAGGGACTATTTTATTTTGAACATCATTATTTACTAATAAAAACTATTTAAATTAGAGTGTGTATTTTTCTTTCATATTGCCACACTTGGTAACCGTTTTATAAAAGCAATAGCTGACTTCAGGCCGTGATATATGCTCATTATATCATAGCTAAGGGAGTTGTCGAACCTCCGCTTCGCGTCGGGCCGAACCACGCCCCTTAGCTGTGATATAATGAGCATATACCACGGCCTGTCGTGAGCTATTGCTTAATTATAAAACGGACAAGTCAAATCAAGCAATCTGATTGGTTCTTAGCCGTGATATACTGAGCGTATACCACGGGTAGAATTGTAAGATACTTTTCACAACAAGTCAGTATCCCTCCGCGACTGAGAAAAACAGTATACCGTTGGGCTGAAAAGCAAACTGCAGGCAGTTTGCTTTTCATAATGGAACAAGAAAGCAGCAGAGAAGTAACGGGGCAGAAACCCTCCTTTTTGACGCAGCGGTCCAGACATTGACATCAAACGGCAAAACATATTCAGTGTGCAGTTCCTTTGGCATTAGGGCAGGGATATCTAGATACTCTCCAAGGTTTGACATAATGAATTGTGCTACTTTTAAAGCAAGCAACGATGTTTTCAAATCTGTAATCAAAGAGGTCCGCAAAAATGCTATCGACCAATCAGATTGCTTGATTTGACTTGTCAGTTTTATAAATATATTTAAATTTCTTCCGTTACGAAACAAACTTACAAAGCATAAAATGGAAACATTTAAGATTAACTTCGACCTCCGGGGGGGTCTTACTATAGTATGGAGGAGTGGATTGAGCAGTGCCTATCTCCAGAAAAAAAAGCACCTAAACTACGACATGGAAAAGTACCACCATTCAAAAGCTTTCTGATGCGGGTCTTGAAACAAAGCAGAGAAATTATGACCGTTAGTGGCCACAGGTGCGAAAGCTCTCTCCAGAGCTACTGGAAGCCCAATCTCGGGGACCGGAGAAAGTGGAGCAATATTCTCGCCACGCCAAGCAACAGCCTCGAACAACCTCAACCTATACAAGTGACCACGTAAGCCATGCTACTGATGCTGGACAGTTTTTCAGTGGATGCACAATAAACAGCAACATACACATTAATGTAAATAAACAGCCAAATAATGGATCAACGCTCTCTGTCTAATATGTTCGCTTGCTGTTAGTGTATTTGCATAGCAACCACCTTGCACTATGTTTTGTGCAGAAGGCAACGGAGGGACTATTTTATTTTGAACATCATTATTTACAAATAAAAACTATTTAAATTAGAGTGTGTATTTTTCTTTCATATTGCCACACTTGGTAACCGTTTTATAAAAGCAATAGCTCACTTCAGGCCGTGATATATGCTCATTATATCACAGCTAAGGGGCATGGTTCGGCCTGACGCGAAGCGGAGGGTCGATTACCCCCTTACCACGGCCTGTCGTGAGCTATTGCTTAATTATAGTTATAGTACAATTTTTGCACTAACACCATATCATATTTATATAAAAATAAAGGCAATGAACAGTTACATCTCTACTTTACATCTACAATTACAAGGATACAATAGTTAAACTCACCTTCAATTATCGTGATAGTCTCTCGAAACGTAGGTTTCAATCAGTCTTTCTTGGATGCAACAGCATCGGATGATCCGAGATGAAAAGTGTTTGTTTTTCGCGCGCTTCAGCCGGACAGTGAAAGTGAGTGCACCGCTCTAATGGGTCCTGAGTGCACCGCTCTAATGGGTCCGACTAGAATGATGAATAGCGTTAGTTCCGCCTATTCCGTCATTCAATAAATCGTGTAATAAATCATACATTTTTCATTTTTTTCACTTTTTTCACTCTTCATTTTTAGGGGGGGCAAAGGGGGGTCAGAGGTCAGTGTTAGGGGGGCACTGTCCCCCCTGGCCCCCCTCTAGAACCGCCCCTGCAGCAGAGGGGGGCAGAGGCCGCTAAAAACACTGCGACCATTGTGCCTAAACAGGCAAATATGAACAATGCCATAGTTTTAAATGAGACAATTACAATCAAAATATGAACAAAACATTTACAAGAACAATTCAATTGACCTGCTGTAGCTCATCTTAGCTTTTCTACAGATGTCGAAGAACATTTTGCCATCTTCCCTCCTCAGGCACTTAAACTTACTGGCTTGTCCTTCATCCTCCACCCACCGCACCAATCCCTCTTTTTTCAGCTCGTTTTCTCCACACCATCACAATTACTGGGCTTATTAAAAAAGCTTCGGACGATCAGCTGCCGTGACATTTTGCGATTGCTAAAGCCGGTTAAACAACAAGGTAATCAACGAGGTCAAAAACAAGACTAGACAATAGCTACTTAATATACACACACTCGCCACCAACTGGACAGGGGTGTGACTGTGAATGACTAAATAATAGTTACAGACTACAGTAGAGTACAGTAGATCGCCCTCAGTCTACCTGGCCACTAAGGATGTAATATAATGTGGGCCGCTGGTGGACATTTTGGCGCTGTTCCGAGTTGTGTTCTAATCTGTCAAAATGACGGACTGCTTTCAGATTTTTCCGTCATTGATAGAAAAAATCCGTCATTGACGGAACATATTCGGTTAACGCGACCTCTGGTGCTGAGTCACTATTTTAGTTTAGTCTTGGATTGTTTCATATGTCCATATCCTGTCTATTTGTTTTCATAAATTACATTTGAATGAATTAACCCTCCGGTATCACTGTGGACGTTTTGTCCATATGGGTAATTTTTCACTTTTCATTTTGCAATAACTTTGGTTGTGTTGGTGCAAATGGCCTGACTTTTTGTAACAAGGATATTTTCTCGATCTATTTTGGAATTCCGATTTCAATTTTTCAAATCGGTCTTTAATTCACTGTGTAATAAATCGACTACGCAAATTAGTCATTCGAGACAAAAATGTCCACTGCAAAATACTTTGATAAAAACATTATATTAAAAGTTTTTTTTCACAAGTTTTTTGTGTTCAATCTTTAAAGCAACTTCCACCCTAATAGAAAATACCAAAAATGTAATCATTTTCAGGATTTTAACCCTTTAAAGGCCATTTTGTATACTTGAAACCGCTGTTTTTTTTCATGATGAAAACAGAGAAAATTAGTTATTTTCCCAAAAATACATATCTGGGGACTGGCCCTTTTTTTTTAATAACAGTCTTGGATATGTCAAAGATTAGCAGCAAAATTGATTTTTTTTGCATTATTAGTTTTTGCACAAAATCAGATTGTACAAAAAAGTTACACATTAGTCATTCGGGACAAAAATGTCCACTTCCAAAAACTGCTCTAAAATGACAACAAATTAATATATTTTTTAACTTTTTGGGGTTAAATCTTTCAATCAACTTCAGTCCTGATCAAAAATACCAAATTTTAAATTATGTTCAGGATTTTAACCCTTGAACTGCCAGTTTGAAAACATGACGTAGTTTGGGAATGAGGGAGTTAGAGAAAAAGAGAGAGAAAGAAAGATATGAGGCGAAAACTGCGACTTGCTGCAAACCAAATCTACTGTATATTGTTGTCTCTGTACACACACACACTGTACATCCAGACACACACACACACACACACACACACACACACACACACACACACACACACACACACACACACACACACACACACACACACACACACACAAACACATTTCTCAGCTGATACCACTCTTCCACATCCATACCAACACACCTACATCATATTAGTTGCATACATGCATTTCAATGGCTGTCAGGGCCCCGTTGAACAACAGGCAAAGAAACCAAGAAATGACAAGCATGTAATTCAATGGTAAAATGTCGAATCTGGTGATATACAGTAAAAAGGACAAATTGAACTATTTTCCTCCAATATAAAACCCTGAAATTACAAAATGCATGATTTTATACCGGTATGGCGGAGAGATCAAAAGATGTGGTTATAATGGGAGTGGATGGGACACGAGTGGCTAATGTGTACGTTTTTTGTTTAATCTGATTCTGTGATTGATCAGGAGTGAAGTTGATTGAAAGATTGAACCCCAAAAAGTTAAAAAATATATTAATCTGGTTTTGGAAGTGGACATTTTTGTCCCGAATGACTAATGTGTGAGTTTTTTTGTTTAATCTGATTTTGTGCAAAAACTAATAATCAACCAAAATCAATGTTGTTGCTAATCTTTGACATATCCAAGATTGTGATAAAAAAACAAAAAAAGCCAACCCCCCCAACATTTATTATATGGAACATAACTGCCTTTTTGTGCATGTTTCTCATAGAAAACGCAAATTCATGTTTTCAAACTGGCAGTTTAAGGGTTAAAATCCTGAACATAATTTAACATTTGGTAGTTTTGATCAGGACTGAAGTTGATTGAAAGATTTAACCCCAAAAAGTTTTAAAAAATATGAATCTGTTGTCATTTTAGAGCAGTTTTTGGAAGTGGACATTTTTGTCCCGAATGACTAATGTGTAACTTTTTTGTTCAATCTGATTTTGTGCAAAAAATAATAATGCAAAAAAATCTATTTTGCTGCTAATCTTTGACATATCCAAGACTGTTATAAAAAAAAAAGAGCCAGTCCCCAGATATGTATTTTTGGGAAAATAACTCATTTTCTCTGTTTTCATCATGAAAAAAAACAGCGGTTTCATGTATTCAAAATGGCATTTAAAGAGTTAAAATCCTGAAAATGATTACATTTTTGGTATTTTCTATTAGGGCGGAAGTTGTTTTAAAGATTGAACCCAAAAAAGTTGTGAAAAAAACCTTTTAATATAATGTTTTTGTCAAAGTCTTTTGCAGTGGACATTTTTGTCTCGAATGACTAATTTGCGTAGTCCAATCGAATGATACCGGAGGGTGAATTAAGTCAGTTGGAAATGTACATTTGATATGCAAACAAATGAAGGCATACACTGTCATGAATGCACTATTAAATGTTTATTCATAAAAAGTTTGTTCTAATTGGCAATTTGTTCAACTTAATAATAACAATGGCACAATATCTTAATTTTCTTCCCATCATGCAGTCTTTGATTCATATTTAGCTATATTGCAATGTGCTGTTTAGGCTCATTACTGTATGTACAGTAGGTTGTTATTGCACATATAGTAGGTTGTAAATATTTGCATAACTGCCAGTCGTCCCTTTCATTAGTTGTGTTTATTGTCGTCTCAAGATGTGTGTCAGTTTTAACAATATTTTCACAATTACTACTCATTGGTGCTGTGTCGTGTCCATATTTGTATATCCTTGTAATTTTTGGTCATAGTAAAGCGTATCACCAAATATCTTGTATATTTCTGATACCTTTGTCAGAGAAACTCATAAACTTGATGTCCTACAGGAGTATTTGTTGTAGCACTATACATGTTTTACATGTAATAAATATCTATCTTTATTTATTTATTTCCAACAAATATGTGAGCGGGCTTGCATGAAATCATGCACAGACACACTCCAACATCCCTGAAAACTGCGTAACTTATTACCGGTTCTTTTTGTTAAGTATTTTAACGACGTCCACTATTTCCTTGCAGTGCCGTGTGCAAATCGCAACACAGTAATAAGCTGGTAGAAAATGTTCTTTATTGATACAGAACACCATTTCCTTCCTGTTAGTGAGTTGGTGCTTAAGAGGATCTTCACTAAGATGTAGTTTTAACATGAACCAGAACAAACCAGATACAATGTAATTGTTTATTTGGTTGTGATACATATATTTATTTGCACCAGTCGTGGCACCTTTAGAGCGAATATCCTGTTCTTTTGACATGCTTACTGTAACAGATAAGAATCTGTCTATAAGTCTTAGACCTCATGTCTCAGAGATTTAACCACACCTGTCTTTCTTGTTAACTGACATCAGTGCTGTTTCACTTTCTCTGTGTAATTAAATGCTTGTAGAAAAATCTCAGCATAAATACTTGTGTGTCAAACACCAAGTATCTGTGTTATAAGAATCAAATGATTCACTTTTCCTTCATCGTGTTCATCTCTGCGTAGCTCCTACATTTAGCTGCTCAGGAAAGTTCAGAAATAGTTTCTGCTTGTTCAAAAACATCCCACACAATGCCCACTGGCAACTAGTTTGGTAAAGCCTTTATACTTCACTTTGTTTTCACTTATATTCACTTCAACTTGACTGTTTCATTCATGACACTTTGTGACTTCTACTGTTTATGCATGTAAATTATCACATTGTTGTTTCTTCCCTCTTTCTGCATTGCCTTTCATTTTGATTCTCTTCGCTTCCTCTTTGTTTCAAAATGACAACATGATCTGATGAAACAGTTGAGTACTTGAGTGTGGAAACAAATGTCATATTTTATATTTTTCTGTTTATTGAATATGTAAATCAACAACTCACTTTTGAAAACACATTTATATTTCATTATAAAATCTGGTGTGGAACATTGTTATGTGGATCCCTTAGAAATAACTGATGGGACTTGCATTAATGTAGTAAAAAGAGATTCAAAACTCTATGGTGCTGGAGGCCACACCCCGAACACATCTTTCAAAAGCCATCAACACACGACACCAGTCTGACATGACTCAGTTGTTGGACTATTACCACTGACCCTTCCATGCTGGTGAAACCTTTATTTGTTTCTTTATCAATTTCTGAAACGTAGATCAGTACTGTATATACTACTACTACTAATGTATTTATTTCTTCTCTAGAAACAGAACATATTGTATGCTGACCATCATTGTTGGCTGAAAGGTAAGATATTTGTTTTAGAAAACTTAAATGACTGCAATTCATAAAATGTCAGGCTTATTTTGTCAGTTAACTCAGTCATTTTGTTACATACTGTATATATATATATATATTTATATATACATATATGTTTGTTCGTGGTAAGAATAATTGACATACCTTTTAAAGAAGTTTTGTATTTATTTTATTACTTTCTACATAAAATATTTTGCAAAACATTTTAAATAGTTATCAGTATATATATATATAGTTTTTTATTTGTAAGAATAATGTGCATACCTTTACAGAATTTATATCAAAGCAAATTCAAAACATTTTAAATAGTTATCATTAGTTAACATCTTCATGCTGGCTCCCTTATTTTATCTTTGAAAGGACGACATTATTTCCTCTCTTTAGTGATGACACCAGTAACAGTAAGAGTACATTGCAATACAAGTTAAAGCAATAGTTTAAAAGCATACATTTGATTTATAACTAATACTTTTCAGTAGTATTCAATCATTATGTTTTTGAAATAAGCAGCACTGCTTCTCTACTGTGTGAAGCTTGAAATTACTCAAACTGGGTTATTCTTTCAGCAACAAATATCAAACGTCACATTTGATCATCTTTACTTTGTGAAGTATGAAGTGAAGTTAAGATAATTCCCCCCTATAAAACATGTATTCTTCTTTACTAGGGCTATTCATATTGAAGTAGTTAACTAGTTAATCAAATGAATAGATTTCATGTCTGTTGTGTGTGTCTGGTGCCTCTGTAGGAATATCAAGCTGACAGAAAAGCATGACGGGTGCTTTAAAGGTTTTCCTCCTTCTACTTCAAGGTAGGGTTTCCAACAATTGAATGCCTTTCGATGTATTTAGATTACTCACAAAAAGTGCTAAATATGCTTTTTTTTTTAATTAAGGTTTTTGTGAGTGTGTGCTGTTAATTTGGACGGGTTTGTTTTCTTTTAATTATGTTTACATTTCTGCTTAATTTTCTTTCTTTTTTAAAGATGAGCTACAGTGTAGAAATGGCAATGAAAATCTTATGACCCGAGCTCCTCCAACGATGCAACATATATAATAAAATACAATATAAATCTATATACATGTAAATAGAATATGATATATACAAGAACAGAATATGAAATTAAATATTGTACATTAAGACAAAGTTAAATACGGTTTTATTGCGCTGATAACTATTTAGATAAATAAGTAGATCGCAAGATGACTAACAGATGAATGTTTATCGAGGCACTTAACAGAGCTCAGGTGATTAGCAGTCTTATGGCCTGTGGGTTAAAACTGTCCCTGAGTCTGGTAGTTGTTTGAATACTTAGTTTTTCTTTAACCTTGGCGGATATTTAATTTACTGCTTTTATTTCACCCCAGGTAGCTTATGCGTGAAGTGGGAAATCACCATGCCTCAGAGAATAGATGGACTAACTGGATCCTGTGTGAAGGTCCCCTGCACTTTCGCCGTTGACTCAACGTTTGATGGAGATCTGGATGGTTCCTGCAAAGCAATTTGGAAAAGAGGAAGCATGGACGGAGCAATTGTGTTTGATTCCAGCCTCACTGGAGATCAGGCAAGCGGAAACCTCACAGGGAACCTGCTGAACAAGGAGTGCACCACCATCTTCTACAACATGCAACCGTCCCATTCTGACAAATACTACTTCAGGATTCAGTGTGATAACAAGCTGAAGGGCAACTATCCAAAAGGAGTCCGTATCACCACTCAAAGTTTGTATTGTGTCTTTTAATTGTTTCACTTTACACATCTTTTGTTTTCCCTTTTGTCATTTACTTGTCTTTTTACTCCTCAGATTCACTGGACCAACCTACCATAACTCCATCTAAACTGGAGGTAGAGGAGGGGGCTCTGGTGACGTTGAGCTGCACGGCTGTAGCTCCGTGTCCCATCCTTCCCCCAGATCTGACTTGGACCCCCAGGATAGGTGACATTGAGGAGAAACATGAATCTGAATCCATGGTCTCTGTTATGAACTTCACCTCTTCTTACCTCCACAATGGACAGAATCTTTCGTGCACCGCTCTCTACAAACGACAAGCTGGCAACACCGACCTTCGGTTTGAAAAGTTTATGACCCTCCATGTTCTTTGTGAGTATGTTTCAGGCCTTTTCTTGTTGCTGAGTTGGATGTTGATTTAGTTCACATTTAATCATTCCCTTCATTTGATATAATGTGATGTTATGAAATGTTCCTCTGGGGACTCTGCAGAGCATTTGGATCAAGTTGTGTTTACTAAAACTGCAGACTTGATTATCGAGTGGAAAAAAAGGGGACACTAAACCAAAGTCATTTATCTTTATTTTTATTATTTAAAGGTCACATATCATGCAAAATGCACTTTTAGATGTCTTTAATAAATATGTGTAGACATCACAAAGTGTCGGAAAATACAACGCTCTCTCTTTTCCTGCTTGCCCACATCTCTAAAAATAGGGGTACAACGGAGCTGCTTACCGTTATTATGTAATATCGGAAATGTGAGCTGGCTTTACTTCCACGGCCCTATCAGAAACGTCGCTGTATCAGAAACAATGTGCAACGTTTTGGAAGTAATATGGTCTGTGTTTACATTAGCAAGCAACGGACTCGGAATCAGCACTTCTCTAACAGGGCTGAAATAGAGGGGTATGAGGCATGGCTAGAATGGCTGATCTGTTTGGTATTTTGAGCAAAACACTTCAAAGACATGTTTTTCATATATATGAGACATATAATATAGAAGCCTAAAAATAGTATAATAGGAGACCTTTAAAGAGGTTTTTCACATTCTCCCACAAGTTGGAAAGACCGATTCATGAAGCCATCATAATGCTTTAATATTAACAACCTTGGTAGTGCACACAATAGGGGGTTCTGTACATTGTCATGTAGTATGTCTTTTTGACAAGTGCTATATGAGAAAATGTGTTTCACTCTCACATTTGTCTTTCAAAAATGTAACTACATCCAGAAGCTGGTTGGCGTAGCACAGCACAAAGACTGGCAACAAGTGGGAAAACTAGCCTGGCTCTGTCTAAAGGTAACAAAAACAGTTTACTAGATTTTCAATCATCTCTTCCAGATCCTCCAAAGAACACATCAGTCAGCTACTCTGCTACAGTACAAGAGGGCAGCTTGGTGAATCTGACCTGCGACGGCAATGCCAATCCAGCTGTGTACACTTGGTACAAAGTGAATGGAGGTCAGGTGACCGATATGGGTTCGGGGAAAAGGTTTTCCACCACTGTGTCAGAAGTTGACAGACACTTTTACTGTGAAGTCAGTAACAGATACGGAACCCAGAACTCATCCATCACTCAGATAGACGTACAATGTAAGTCTGATTGAAAAACAGTCACACAGATAAATATTGACCAGCAACATTTTAAAAGATATTTATTTTTGTTTTATTTAGTTCCTCCCAAGGAATCTACAATAATCATTGAGCCTAAAGGTCCACTTTTGGAGGGCAGCTCTGTTTCTCTGCTTTGCAAAAGCCGGGCCAACCCACCTGTGACCAACTACACCTGGTACAAAAGTGATGAAGAGGAAAAGGAGACTGGATCAAGTTTGGTTTTAAACAATGTCAAATCAAGCAGCAGTGGTGACTACTACTGTGTAGCAGAAAATGAGCATGGGGACCAAAATTCAACACTGATTCGGCTGGACATTCAGTGTAAGTTGATTTTCACAGTAAATACATTGATTTACACTGTCAAGTTCAACAGACTGAATATTGCTCTGGTGAATCTGAAAACTGCAGACTTGATTATTTACTGGAAGAAATTGATACAAACGACTTTTTAAATGTTTACTAACATTTAAAGTAATGTATGTGCTGATTTACTAGAGTTTATTCTTATTTCTATTATTTAAAGGGGGTTTTCACAACCAGAAGTTGGTAAGACATGCTATTGAGTCAATGAGTCATGAAGCCAACACAATGCTTTGAAACTAACAACGTTAGTAGTGCACACAATATGTTTTGTACATTTTACTATGTCATTTTGACAAGTGCTAGATGAGAACATTTGTTTCACTTTCACATTTGTCTGTGAAAAATGTAAGTCTGATTGAAAAACAGTCACACAGAGGATAAATATTGACCAGCAACATTTAAAAATATATTCATTGTTATTTTATTTAGTTCCTCGCAAGGAAACTACAATAATCATTCAGCCTAAAGGTCCACTTTCGGAGGGCAGCTCTGTTTCTGCATGAACCTGTAACGTCAGCTACACACTATCCCCTCAGATCTCCATAAGAACATCTTGGTGTCTGTTGACCCCTCTGGTCCGGTGCAGGAGGGTAGCCCTGACAGTTTTGCATTTAACTTGTCACTTTGCAAAACTGAGAATGGTATAGGAATTAGCAAAATGGTGAATTTGTATTTGTTTGTTTTTTGCATATCCTGGCCCCCTCTGGTTTTAACGATCGATGTAGTCTGTGGGGACTTTTCAGGCCTCCATTCTTTGTCTATTGGGATCGGTTTTGTCGTGGGAGCTCTGGGGATGCTGCTGGTGTGTTTGCCGCTGCTGCTAATATACTACCGGTGAGAGACAACTCGTTGTAATGCATTTTGAGGTAGTCATCAGGGGGTTAACTCTACTTAACTCTAACATTATCATAAATGACTCGATTTTTTTCTTTTGCAATTTATTTGTTTTTGTCGTAGGAAAGGAAAAGTCATCTCTTCCTCCGACAAGAGAAAGGCGGAGACTTGCAACCCTATAGCTTCCAATGCGGTGAGTTTATGTCTTGCACACAATGCAGGAAGCTTCACATACCCAACTAAATGTACTTTTTGCTGTTTTTGCTGAGTCCTAAAAAATATAATATACTTTGTCAAAACAACATTGTATGGTTTGTCAAAATATATAAATCGTTAAAAGTCATGATATATGTTCTTCTTTCAAAATCATTGTAGTCTATATCATGCATTACAAATTCCAAAAAAGTATGTGTTTTGTATGCAATAAAATATTTCAAAAATAATCGGTTATATAATCAGTTTCAGGAGTGAAGCTTGTCAGTGTTCTGTAATTGTTTCATTTACAACAATTCAGAACAAAGTGCTTTAAAACATAGATTATAGAAATAGAAACAGAAATGTAATGCAAAGATAATAAAAAATAGGATTTTAGGAAAACACAATGGATAAAAGGGAAAGGATATGGAATGCCAAACATGAGTTGAAAAAAATTAAACCTATCAATAATAATAATAATAATAATGAAATAATAAAACAAGGACAGAAATAGCGCCCAAAGGTCATCGTCCAACTTAAGTTTTTGGACAAAAAAAACGTAAAAATGTCACGTGTCAAATTGAAAAAGTCGTAGTGTAGAATCTTTTGAAAGTATTTCAGTGTCTTTACGGTTTGTATTGATAGTATGCCATGAAAATTGTGTCAAATATCATAGTTTATTATGTTATAATAAATTCATAGTATTTAATTTAAATTAAAAAAGAAAACATAGTATATTATTATGCCATAAAGACATCTCATAATTTAGTATGACGTACCAAACGGCATTTTAAAAGTAAAAGTGTCCCATAAAATGTCAAGAATATCATAGTATGGGAGAGTGGGGTAAGGTGAGCCATCATTTTAATTATGTTGACCTCTAGGCAACGACAAACGAGATAAAAGTCAAGTGACATCAACAACCTTTACTTCAGGATGTCTTCTGCCAATCAAAATGAAATTAATGCATATATCACAAAAGGTCATGAAAATATGATTTCTTTAAAAAGTGGTCTTGTGGCTTAGCTTGCCCAATCTGAGGGGTAAATTGAGTTAAATTAAGCCATCTGGGGGTAAATTGACCTATTGACTTTTTGAAGTTTAAACCTGAGCTGTTTGCCATGGAACTGGTCAGCCAGTTTTTGGTCTGCAAGCTCCTTCTCTTTCCTTTGTGAAGACCCTCTTTGCCTCTGCTGTTCCACTGTACCTACTGTTTTCCTTTCCTTTTCCTCCTTACTTTTCATGTATCTACGCAGGGTTGTCAATATTTCGGTTTTTTGTCGCTGCTCTGATGGATTTTCCACTCTTGACATCAGTGGCCACTCTCTCCATCTCCTCTGTCTGTCTCTTGTTGAACCACTGTCTCTATTTAGCTCATTGACCGTGTGCTTCTCTCCATCACAGCCAAATAGAAATATAGAAAACAAATGTGCACAGTTCCCTAGATAAAGGGGGTGGGTCAATTTACCCACTGGCTCATCTTACCCCACTCTCCCACATGGTATTTTAAAAAAAGGAAGCAATTTTTGGCAAACAAGCTACTTCCCAAAAGTGTTCTGTTTAACAATGGGCCTTATTGTGCACTATACCTCCTTTCTACATCACTAAAGCAACTATTTTGTTTTCTGTAGATCAACTCTTCAGAAGTGGATGTGGTTTATGTTAATCAAGCCTTTCTAGAAATGAAAGAAGTAGCTGGGGAAGAACCTCTCCATTACGTCAATATGGACTCTGCTAAACTGCAGGAGATCACAGGCCTGGACTCAGAGACCGCTGAGTATGATGAGATCCAATCGATCTAAGGAGATGCAGAGGAAGAAGAGAACGTTGCTGACACTCAATTGGAACAAGAAAAGACACCTTAGTCTCATAGAATTTGTGGTGAAAAGTTTATGCCTGACGTTTAATGGAAATGGGAGTGAAACACAGAATTATGCGCTTCAAACTGCTACAGGACTTCTCCATACAAGCAGATCCCTGCTGAGCTACAAAGAAAGCTGCAGCAGCGGGGTAAAAACTGCTCTGCAGGCAGCCTATTTAAAGGCTTCCAGTTTAGTTCTGGACTTTTGTAACTGTACATATTTGGTCCATAAGATGCATAGCAAAACACAATCACCATAAAATGAATACATACTGTATAGCAGGTAGTTACCCAACAATCAATTATAACAGTACGTATTTCCTTTGAAATCATGACCTTTACTATATTTAATATTTGAACGCTATCTTGCATCATGATTTTACATTTAAAGCCTTTGCAAAGCGTGAAAGCAGCAGCTGGACATAGTTTGTCAAGCTTTTTTTATAGATTTATTTTTCAAAATACAAAAACTAAGAAATGTTGTTGGCAGTTATACAAATTGTGAAAAGATTACAAAAAGCGTAATGACATGCAGCAATATGTATTTGGCACATTGTTTGAACATGTTTATTTCAGAAACAAGCCTCTTCTGCATAATATTGCAACATTAAAGCCATCGTCGTAAATGTCAATACTCTTTTTTAAATAATGTATTGTAATGGAAAACACAGTGAGACACGGGGAGAGCTGGAACTTGATGGCAAACACTGATGATTTATTATAAAGTTATGGCCGGAGAATTCACAAGACATGTGCTGCAGCAAGAAGTTGACAAAGCGGTTGCCCGACCAATTCTGAAGATCTCTACCCCAGACCCATTTATCTGGTTCTGAGAGAATAATCAACATTCTGCATAACAAGATAAAACAGGCAAAGCATTGTAACATCTCTATCAGCTGACGCCAACAGGCAGGAACAGGGAAACAAAATCATAAGAGCACAGAAGCTCAAAGTTGCAGGCCTTTGCTCAGAGAGGGCAGTACAAACTGATCAACTGGGTCAAAGGGGTGGGCTTGGAAAATGGTTCCCCAACAACCCAGAAGTTTAAACACAATGTCTTTCTTTTTAATTGTAGGTTTCATGGGTTTGGATTAAGCTCACCATTTTGGTACTTACTGATCAAAGGAGAGAAGCAGTGAAACATTGAAATCCAAACTGTATTTAACAATTAGCTGACCTTGTAAGGCAGGATAAGATAATGTAAACTCAGATTTTGATGTGAGAGCACTGCGTCTCCTCTTCATCAGAGTTGATCAAGTCTCTGACGGCTCTCTGAGTGTTTGACTTGAAGTTCACCTGTGAATAATTGATCTCTAATTCATCCTCACTGGTGTCTGTGTCATCAGTCGGAGATACGGCTGAGTGTGCTGTGCTGATGTTCTCGTAGTCCTGGAGCCTCTTTCATTCTACTGTAGAAGAAAACACAGATATATTCTAGCGTGACACGAGGAGGTGCACTGGCTCCAGATGTTGAACAGATGTGTATAAATGCAGTGGGGGAAACTGTTACTTGATGCTTGAGTGGCGGCTGAGGTTCAACGCTGAACCAGCTGCATGCCTTCAGCAGTTTAACACATCAGCCTGCAGCTGGGAGTCTGTTACTGCCAGGTTTCTCTTTGAGCCTGAGCTCCCCCTGCTGGTCTGAGCGCAGCATTACAGCACAGGTGTACACTAAAACTACAACAGGGTGTGAACACAATACTAGCAGCACCTGTCGATATAACGCAATCTAATATAACGATGCAACCATTGTATTAGACTGTGTGCTGCGTCACTGTTTCTGGATTGGATTGTTTTATATGGTCAAGTGTTTCCTCAAATATGTCCATATCCTGTATATTTGTTTTCAGAAATTACATTTTTATGAATTAAGTCATTTGGAAATGCATGTGGGTTTGATATGCAAACAAATGAAGGCATGCACTGTTACTGTATGAATGCACTATTAAATGGTTATTATTAAAACGTTTGTTCTAATTTGCTCTTTTTTCAATCAAAACCTGTATCTGCAACTTAATAATGGCACACAAATATCTGCATTTTCTTTCAGTCATGCAGTCTTTGATTCATATTTAGCTATTTTGCAATGTGCTGTTTAGTCTCTTGCACATACAGTAGGTTGTAGAAAGTTGCGCAATGTCCAGTCGTCCCTATTATTAGTTGTGCTTAGTGCCGTGTCAGTTTTAACAATATTTTCACAATTACTAATCATTGTTCCTGTGTCGTATGTTTGTATATCCTCGTATTTCTTATTTTTAGTAAAGTGTATTACCAAATATCTTACATTTATATTATAGCTTTTTCAGTGAAACTCATAAAGTTGATGTCCTACAGGAGTATTTGTTGTAGCACTTTAGATAACATTTCACAAAACAGTTATTTTCTATATTTATTTATTTCCAACAAATATGTGAGTGGACTTGCATCAAATCATGCACACACACTCCTACATCCCTGACACCTGCGTAACTTATTACCTGTTTATTTTGTTAAGTATTTTAACGACGTCCACTGTTTCCTTGCAGTGCAGTGTGCACATAGCAACACAGTAATAAGCTGGGAGATAAATGTTCTTTATTGACGTAGAACAAAATTTCCTTCCTGTTAGAGAGTTGGTGCTTAAGAGGATCTTCACTAAGATGTCGTTTTAACATGATCAAGAACAAACCACAATCTAATTGTGTATTTGGCTGTGATATATATATATTTATTTGCACCAGTCGTGGCACCTTTAGAGCAAATATCGTGCTCTTTTGAGATGCTTACTGTAACAGATAAGAATCTGTCTGTATAGGGCTTTGACCTCATGTCTCAGACGCTTAACCACTTCTGTGTTTCTTGGCAACTGAAATCAGTGCTGTTTGAAAATCAGCCTACAGATTGTAACATTATGTTCTTGGTTTGATTCTAGAAAAATCCCAGCATAAATACTTGTATGTCAAACACCAAGTATCTGTGTTTTAATCAAACTGATTCACTTTTCCTTCATCGTGTTCATCTCTGCGTAGCTCCTAAATGTGGCTGCTCAGGAAAGTTCAGAAATAGTTTCTGCTTGTTCAAAAACATCCCACACAATGCCCACTGGCAACTAGTTTGGTAAAGCCTTTATACTTCACTTTGTTTTCACTTATATTTAATTCAACTTGACTGTTTCATTCATGACACTTTCTGACTTCTACTATTTGTGCATGTAAAGTATCACATTGTTGTTTCTTCCCTCTTTCTGCATTGCCTTTCATTTTGTTTCTCTTCACTTCCTCTTTTTTTCAAAATCACAAAATGCTCTGATGAAACAGTTGAGTACTTGAGTGTGGAAACAAATGTCATATTTGATATTTTTCTGTTTATTGAATATGTAGATCAACAACTCACTTTTGAAAACACATTTATATTTCATTATAAAATCTGGTTTAGAACATTGTTATGTGAATCCCTTAGAAATGACTGATGGGACTTGCATTAATGTAGTAAAAAGATATTATAAACTCTATGGTGCTGAAGGCCACACCCCGAACACATCTTTCAAAAGCCATCAACACGCGACACCAGTCTGACATGACTCAGTTGTTGGACTATTACCACTGACCCTTCCATGCTGGTGAAACCTTTATTTGTTTCTTTATCAATTTCTGAAACGTAGATCAGTACTGTATATACTACTACTACTAATGTATTTATTTCTTCTCTAGAAAGAGAACATATCGTATGCTGACCATCATTGTTGGCTGAAAGGTAAGATATTTGTTTTTTAAAACTCAAATGATTGCAAGTCATAAAATGGCAGGCTTATTTTGTCAGCTAATTCAGTCAAATGTTGTTTGTTCGTGGTAAGAATAATTGACATACCTTTTAAAGAAGTTTTGTATTTATTTTATTACTTTCTACATAAAATGTTTTGCAAAACATTTTAAATAGTTATCAGTATATTTATATATAGTTTTTTATTTGTAAGAATAATGTGCATACCTTTACAGAATTGCCATCAAAACATATGCAAAACATTTTAAATAGTTATCATTCGTTAACATCTTCATGCTGGCTCCCTTATTTTATCTTTGAAAGGACGACATTATTTCCTCTCTTTAGTGATGACACCAGTAACAGTAAGAGTACATTGCAATACAAGTTAAAGCAATAGTTTAAAAGCATACATTTTATTTATAACTAATACTTTTCAGTATATTCATTATGTTTTTGAAATAAGCAGCACTGCTTCTCTACTGTGTGAAGCTTGAAATTACTCAAACTGGGTTATTCTTTCAGCAACAAAAATCAAACGTCACATTTGATCATCTTTACTTTGTGAAGTATGAAGTGAAGTTAATATAATTCCCCCTATAAAACATGTATTCTTCTTTACTAGGGCTTTTCATATTGAAGTAGTTAACTAGTTAATCAAATGAATAGATTTCATGTCTGTTGTGTGTGTCTGGTGCCTCTGTAGGAATATCAAGCTGACAGAAAAGCATGACGGGTGCTTTAAAGGTTTTCCTCCTTCTACTTCAAGGTAGGGTTTCCAACAATTGAATGCCTTTCGATGTCTTTAGATTACTCACAAAAAGTGCTAAATATGCTTTTTTTTTATATTAAGGTTTTTGTGAGTGTGTGCTGTTAATTTGGACGGGTTTGTTTTCTTTTAATTATGTTTACATTTCTGCTTAATTTTCTTTATTTTTTTTAAAGATGAGCTACAGTGTAGAAATGGCAATGAAAATCTTATGACCCGAGCTCCTCCAACGATGCAACATATATAATAACATACAATATAAATCTATATACATGTAAATAGAATATGATATATACAAGAACAGAATATGAAATTAAATATTGTACATTAAGACAAAGTTAAATACGGTTTATTGCGGTGATAACTATTTAGATAAATAAGTAGATCGCAAGATGACAAACAGATGAATGTTTATCGAGGCACTTAACAGAGCTCAGGTGATTAGCAGTCTTATGGCCTGTGGGATAAAACTGTCCCTGAGTCTGGTAGTTGTTTGAATACTTCATTTTTTTTAACCTTGGCAGATATTTAATTTATTGCTTTTATTTCCCCTCAGGTAGCTTATGCGCCGTGAAGTGGGAAATCACCATGCCTCAGAGAATAGATGGACTAACTGGATCCTGTGTGAAGGTCCCCTGCACTTTCGCCGTTGACTCAATGTTTGATGGAGATCTGGATGGTACCTGCAAAGCAATTTGGACTAGAAAAAGCATGTACGGAACAATTGTGTTTGATTCCAGCCTCACTGGAGATCAGGCAAGCGGAAACCTCACAGGGAACCTGCTGAACAAGGAGTGCACCACCATCTTCTACAACATGCAACCGTCCCATTCTGACAACTACTACTTCAGGATTCAGTGTGAAAACAACCTGAAGGGCACCTATCCAACAGGAGTCCGTATCACCACTCAAAGTTTGTATTGTGTCTTTTAATTTTTTCACTTTACACATCTTTTGGTTTCTCTCTTGTCATTTACTTGTTTTTTTTACTCCTCAGATTCACTGGACCAACCTACCATAACTCCATCTACACTGGAGGTAGAGGAGGGGGCTCTGGTGACGTTGAGCTGCACAGCTGTAGCCCCGTGTCCCATCCTTCCCCCAGATCTGACTTGGACCCCCAGGATAGGTGACATTGAGGAGAAACATGAATCTGAATCCATGGTCTCTGTTATGAACTTCACCTCTTCTTACCTCCACAATGGACAGAATCTTTCGTGCACCGCTCTCTACAAACGACAAGCTGGCAACACCGACCTTCGGTTTGAAAAGTTTATGACCCTCCATGTTCTTTGTGAGTATGTTTCAGGCCTTTTCTTGTTGCTGAGTTGGATGTTGATTTAGTTCACATTTAATCATTCCCTTCATTTGATATAATGTGATGTTAGGAAATGTTCCTCTGGGGACTCTGCAGAGCATTTGGATCAAGTTGTGTTTACTAAAACTGCAGACTTGATTATCGAGTGGAAAAAAAGGGGACACTAAACCAAAGTCATTTATCTTTATTTTTATTATTTAAAGGTCACATATCATGCAAAATGCACTTTTAGATGTCTTTAATAAATATGTGTAGACATCACAAAGTGTCGGAAAATACAAACCTCTCTCTTTTCCTGCTTGCCCACATCTCTAAAAATAGGGGTACAACGGAGCTGCTTACCGTTATTATGTAATATCGGAAATGTGAGCTGGCTTTACTTCCACGGCCCTATCAGAAACGTTGCTGTATCAGAAACAATGTGCAACGTTTTGGAAGTAATATGGTCTGTGTTTACATTAGCAAGCAACGGACTCTGAATCAGCACTTCTCTAACAGGGCTGAAATAGAGGGGTATGAGGCATGGCTAGAATGGGTGATCTGTTTGGTATTTTGAGCAAAACACTTCAAAGACATGTTTTTCATATTTATGAGACATATAATATAGATGCCTAAAAATAGTATAATAGGAGACCTTTAAAGAGGTTTTTCACATTCTCCCAAAAGTTGGTAAGACCGATTCATGAAGCCATCATAATGCTTTAATATTAACAACCTTGGTAGTGCACACAATTGGGTGTTTTGTACATTGGCATGTAGTATGTCTTTTTGACAAGTGCTATATGAGAACATTTGTTTCACTTCCACATTTGTCTGTGTGAAAAATATAACTACAGCCAGAAGCTGGTTAGCGTAGCACAGCACAAAGACTGGCAACAAGTGGGAAAACTAGCCTGGCTCTGTCTAAAGGTAACAAAAACAGCTTACTAGATTTTCAATCATCTCTTCCAGATCCTCCAAAGAACACATCAGTCAGCTACTCTGCTACAGTAAAAGAGGGCAGCTTGGTGAATCTGACCTGCAACGGCAATGCCAATCCAGCTGTGTACACTTGGTACAAAGTGAATGGAGGTCAGGTGACCGATGTGGGTTCGGGGAAGAGGTTTTCAACCACTGTGTCAGAAGTTGACAGACACTTTTACTGTGAAGTCAGTAACAGATACGGAACCCAGAACTCATCCATCACTCAGATAGACGTACAATGTAAGTCTGATTGAAAAACAGTCAAACAGATAAATATTGACCAGCAACATTTTAAAAGATATTTATTTTTGTATTTAGTTGCTCCCAAGGAAACTACAGTAATCATTGAGCCTAAAGGTCCACTTTTGGAGGGAAGCTCTGTTACTCTGCTTTGCAAAAGCCGGGCCAACCCACCTGTGACCAACTACACCTGGTACAAAGGTGATGAAGAGGAAAAGGAGGCTGGATCAAGTTTGGTTTTAAACAATGTCAAACCAAGCAGCACTGGTGACTACTACTGTGTAGCAGAAAATGAGCATGGGGACCAAAATTCAACACTGATTCGGCTGGACATTCAGTGTAAGTTGATTTTCACCGTAAAGACATTGATTTACACTGTCAAGTTCAACAGACTGAATATGGCTCTGGTGAATCTGAAAACTGCAGACTTGATTATTTACTGGAAGAAATTGATACAAACGACTTTTTAAATGTTTACTAACATTTAAAGTAATGTATGTGCTGATTTACTAGAGTGTATTCTTATTTCTATTATTTAAAGGCGGTTTTCACAACCAAAAGTTGGTAAGACATGCTATTGAGTCAATGAGTCATGAAGCCAACACAATGCTTTGAAACTAACAACGTTAGTAGTGCACACAATATGTTTTGTACATTTTACTATGTCATTTTGACAAGTGCTAGATGAGAACATTTGTTTCACTTTCACATTTGTCTGTGAAAAATGTAAGTCTGATTGAAAAACAGTCACACAGAGGATAAATATTGACGAGCAACATTTAAAAATATATTCATTTGTATTTTATTTAGTTCCTCCCAAGGAAACTACAATAATCATTCAGCCTAAAGGTCCACTTTCGGAGGGCAGCTCTGTTTCTGCATGAACCTGTAACGTCAGCTACACACTATCCCCTCAGATCTCCATAAGAACATCTTGGTGTCTGTTGACCCCTCTGGTCCGGTGCAGGAGGGTAGCCCTGACAGTTTTGCATTTAACTTGTCACTTATAGGAATTAGCAAAATGGTGAATTTGTATTTGTTTGTTTTTTGCATATTCTGGCCCCCTCTGGTTTTAACGATCGATGTAGTCTGTGGGGACTTTTCAGGCCTCCATTCTTTGTCTATTGGGATCGGTTTTGTCGTGGGAGCTCTGGGGATGCTGCTGGTGTGTTTGCTGCTGCTGCTAATATACTACCGGTGAGAGACAACTCGTTGTAATGCATTTTGAGGTAGTCATCAGGGGGTTAACTCTACTTAACTCTAACATTATCATAAATGACTCAATTTGTTTCTTTTGCAATTTTTTGTGTTTTTCGTAGGAAAGGAAAAGTCATCTCTTCCTCCGACAAGAGAAAGGCGGAGATTTGCAACCCTATAGCTTCCAATGTGGTGAGTTTATGTCTTGCACACATTGGCAGGAAGCTTCACATACCCAACTAAATGTACTTTTTGCTGTTTTTGCTGAGTCCTAAAAAATATAATATACTTTGTCAAAACAACATTGTATGGTTTGTCAAAATATATAAATCGTTAAAAGTCATGATATATGTTCTTTTTTCAAAATCATTGTAGTCTATATCATGCATTACAAATTCCCAAAAAGTATGTGTTTTGTATGCAATAAAATATTTCAAAAATAATTATATAATCAGTTTCAGGAGTGAAGCTTGTCAGTGTTCTGTAATTGTTTCATTTAGAACAATTCAGAACAAAGTGCTTTAAAACATAGTTTATACAAATAGAAACAGAAATGTAATGCAAAGATAATAAAAAATAGGATTCTAGGAAAACACAATGGATAAAAGGGAAAGGATATGGAATGCCAAACATGAGTTGAAAAAAATTAAACCTATCAATAATAATAATAATAATAATGAAATAATAAAACAAGGACAGAAATAGCGCCCAAAGGTCATCGTCCAACTTAAGTTTTTGGACAAAAAAAACGTAAAAATGTCAAGTGTCAAATTGAAAAAGTCGTAGTTTAGAATCTTTTGAAAGTATTTCAGTGTCTTTACGGTTTGTATTGATAGTATGCAATGAAAAATGTGTCAAATATCATAGTTTATTATGTTATAATAAATTCATAGTATAGTATTTAATTTAAATTTAAAAAAAAAACATAGTATATTATTATGCCAGAAAGACATCTCATAATTTAGTATGACGTACCAAACGGCATTTTAAAAAGTAAAAGTGTCCCATAAAATGTCAAAAATATCATAGTATGGGAGAGTGGGGTAAGGTGAGCCATCATTTTAATTATGTTGACCTCCAGGCAACGACAAACGAGATAAAAGTCAAGTGACATCAACAACCTTTACTTCAGGATGTCTTCTGTCAATCAAAATGAAATTAATGCATATATCACAAAAGGTCATGAAAATATGATTTCTTTAAAAAAAGTGGTCTTGTGGCTTAGCTTGCCCAGTCTGAGGGGTAAATTGAGTTAAATTAAGCCATCTGGGGGTAAATTGACATATTCACTTTTTGAAGTTTAAACCTGAGCTGTTTGCCATGGAACTGGTCAGCCAGTTTTTGGTCTGCAAGCTCCTTCTCTCTCCTGTGTGAAGACCCTCTTTGCCTCTGCTGTTCCACTGTACCTACTGTTTTCCTTTCCTTTTCCTCCTTACTTTTCATGTATCTACGCAGGGTTGTCAATATTTCGGTCTTTTGTCGCTGCTCTGATGGATTTTCCACTCTTGACATCAGTGGCCACTCTCTCCATCTCCTCTGTCTGTCTCTTGTTGAACCACTGGCTCTATTTAGCCCATTGACCGTGTGCTTCTCTCCATCACAGCCAAATAGAAAAATATAGAAAACAAATGTGCACAGTTCCCTAGATAAAGGGGGTGGGTCAATTTACCCACTGGCTCATCTTACCCCACTCTCCCACATGGTATTTTAAAAAAAGGAAGCAATTAGCGACTCGTTACTGGCAAACAAGCTACTTCCCAAAAGTGTTCTGTTTAACAATGGGCCTTATTGTGCACTATACCTCCTTTCTACATCACTAAAGCAACTATTTTGTTTTCTGTAGATCAACTCTTCAGAAGTGGATGTGGTTTATGTTAATCAAGCCTTTCTAGAAATGAAAGAAGTAGCTGGGGAAGAACCTCTCCATTACGTCAATGTGGACTCTGCTAAACTGCAGGAGATCACAGGCCTGGACTCAGAGACCGCTGAGTATGATGAGATCCAATCGATCTAAGGAGATGCAGAGGAAGAAGAGAACGTTGCTGACACTCAATTGGAACAAGAAAAGACACCTTAGTCTCATAGACCTTGTGGTGAAAAGTTTCTGAGTCTTTGACTTGAAGTTCACCTGTGAATAATTGATCTGTAATTCATCCTCACTGGTGTCTGTGTCATCAGTCAATGGATTCGGAGATACGGCTGAGTGTGCTGTGCTGATGTTCTCGTAGTCCTCAAGCCTCTTTTCATTCTAGAAGAAAACACTGATATAGTCTAGCGTGACACGAGGAGGTGCACTGGCTCCAGATGTTGAACAGATGTGTATAAATGCAGTAGGGGAAACTGTTACTTGATGCTTGAGTGGCGGCTGAGGTTCAACGCTGAACCAGCTGCATGCCTTCAGCAGTTTAACACATCAGCCTGCAGCTGGGAGTCTGTTACTGCCAGGTTTCTCTTTGAGCCTGAGCTCCCCCTGCTGGTCTGAGCGAAGCATTACAGCACAGGTGTACACTAAAACTACAACAGGGTGTGAACACAATACTTGCAGCACCTGTCGATATAACGCAATCTAATATAACGATGCAACCATTGTATTAGACTGTGTGCTGCGTCACTGTTTCTGGATTGGATTGTTTTATATGGTCAAGTGTTTCCTCAAATATGTCCATATCCTGTA
The DNA here is from genome assembly GCF_949606895.1 of Notothenia rossii. Classification (NCBI taxonomy): domain Eukaryota; kingdom Metazoa; phylum Chordata; class Actinopteri; order Perciformes; family Nototheniidae; genus Notothenia; species Notothenia rossii. The sequence continues at coordinate 12,876,807 of NC_136905.1, forward strand.
TATTCGTTTTCAGAAATTACATTTTTATGAATTAAGTCATTTGGAAATGCATGTGGGTTTGATATGCAAACAAATGAAGGCATGCACTGTTACTGTATGAATGCAATATTAAATGGTTATTATTAAAACGTTTGTTCTAATTTGCTCTTTTTTCAATCAGAACCTGTATCTGCAACTTAATAATGGCACACAAATATCTGCATTTTCTTTCAATCATGCAGTCTTTGATTCATATTTAGCTATTTTGCAATGTGCTGTTTATTCTCTTGCACATACAGTAGGTTGTAGAAAGTTGCGCAATGTCCAGTCGTCCCGATTATTAGTTGTGCTTAGTGCCGTGTCAGTTTTAACAATATTTTCACAATTACTAATCATTGTTCCTGTGTCGTGTGTTTGTATATCCTCGTATTTCTTATTTTTAGTAAAGTGTATTACCAAGTATCTTACATTTGAGTATTTGTTGTAGCACTTTACATAACATTTCACAAAACGCTGTTATTTTCTATATTTATTTATTTCCAACAAATATGTGAGCGGGCTTTCATGAAATCATGCACACACACTCCTACATCCCTGACACCTGCGTAACTTATTACCTGTTTATTTTGTTAAGTATTTTAACGATGACCACTGTTTCCTTGCAGTGCAGTGTGCACATAGCAACACAGTAATAAGCTGGTAGATAAATGTTCTTTATTGACGCAGAACACAATTTCCTTCCTGTTAGAGAGTTGGTGCTTAAGAGGATCTTCACTAAGATATCGTTTTAACATGATCAAGAACAAACCAGAAACAATGTATTTGTGTATTTGGTTGTGATATATATATTTATTTGCACCAGTCGTGGCACCTTTAGAGCAAATTTCCTGCTCTTTTGAGATGCTTACTCTAACAGATAAGAAGAGTCTATATAAGGCTTTGACCTCATGTCTCAGACGCTTAACCACTTCTGTCTTTCTTACAGCCAACTAAACTGACATCAGTGCTGTTTGAAAATCAGCCTAGTTTGTAACACTATGTTCTTGGTTTGATTCTAGAAGAATCCCAGCATAAATACTTGTATGTCAAACACCAAGTATCTGTGTTTTAAGAATCAAACTGATTCACTTCTCCTTCATCGTGTTCATCTCTGCGTAGCTCCTAAATGTGGCTGCTCAGTAAAGTTCAGAAATAGTTTCTGCTTGTTCAAAAACATCCCACACAATGCCCACTGGCAACTAGTTTGGTAAAGTCTTTACACTTCACTTTGTTTTCACTTATATTTACTTCAACTTGACTGTTTCATTTATGACACTTTATGACTTCTACTGTTTGTGCAGGTAAAGTATCAGATTGTTGTTACTTCCCTCTTTCTGCATTGCCTTTAATTGTGTTTCTCTTCACTTCCTCTTTGTTTCAAAATCAAAAAATGCTCTGATTAAACAGTTGAGTACTTGAGTGTGGAAACAAATGTCATATTTTATATTTTTCTGTTTATTGAATATGTAGATCAACAACTCACTTTTGAAAACACATTTATATTTCATTATTAAATCTGGTGTGGAACATTGTTATGTGAATCCCTTACAAATGACTGATGGGACTTGCATTAATGTAGTAAAAAGAGATTCTAAACTCTATGGTGCTGAAGGCCACACCCCGAACACATCTTTCAAAAGCCATCAACACACGACACCAGTCTGACATGACTCAGTTGTTGGACTATTACCACTGACCCTTCCATGCTGGTGAAACCTTTATTTGTTTCTTTATTAATTTCTGAAACATAGATCAGTACTGTATATACTACTACTACTAATGTATTTATTTCTTCTCTAGAAACAGAACATATCGTATGCTGACCATCATTGTTGGCTGTAAGGTAAGATATTTGTTTTTTAAAACTCAAATGATTGCAATTCATAAAATGGCAGGCTTATCTTGTCAGTTAATTCAGTCAAATGTTGTTTGTTCGTGGTAAGAATAATTGACATACCTTTTAAAGAAGTTTTGTATTTGTTTTATTACTTTCTACATAAAATGTTTTGCAAAACATTTTAAATAGTTATCAATATATATATATATAGTTTTTTATTTGTAAGAATAATGTGCATACCTTTACAGAATTTCTATCAAAGCAAATTCAAAACATTTTAAATAGTTATCATTAGTTAACATCTTCATGCTGGCTCCCTTATTTTATCTTTGAAAGGACGACATTATTTCCTCTCTTTAGTGATGACACCAGTAACAGTAAGAGTACATATATTTATTTGTACCAGTCGTGGCACCTTTAGAGTGAATTTCCTGCTCTTTTGACATGCTTACTGTAACAGATAAGAATCTGTCTGAATAAGGCTTTGACCTCATGTCTCAGACATTTAACCACATCTGTCTTTCTTGGCAACTGAAGTCAGTGCTGTTTCACTTTCTCTGTGTGATTAAATGCTTGTAGAAAAATCCCAGCATAAATATTTGTGTGTCAAAGACCAAGTTTACGTGTTTTAAGAATCAAATGATTCACTTTTAATCATCTTCATCTCTGCGTAGCTTCTAAATGTGGCTGCTCAGGAAAGTTCAGAAATAGTTTCTGCTTGTTCTAAAACATCCCACACAATGCCCACTGGCAACTAGTTTGGTAAAGTCTTTACACTTCACTTTGTTTTCACTTATATTTACTTCAACTTGACTGTTTCATTTATGACACTTTATGACTTCTACTGTTTGTGCATGTAAAGTATCACATTGTTGTTTCTTCCCTCTTTCTGCATTGCCTTTCATTTTGTTTCTCTTCACTTCCTCTTTGTTTCAAAATGACAACATGATCTGATTAAACAGTTGAGTACTTGAGTGTGGAAACAAATGTCATATTTGATATTTGTCTGTTTATTGAATATGTAAATCAACAACTCACTTTTGAAAACACATTTATATTTCATTATAAATTCTGGTGTGGAACATTGTTATGTGGATCCATTAGAAATGACTGATGGGACTTGCATTAATGTAGTTAAAAGAGATTCAAAACTCTATGGTGCTGAAGGCCACACCCCGGACACATCTTTCAAAAGCCATCAACACGCGACACCAGTCTGACATGACTCAGTTGTTCGACTATTACCACTGACCCTTCCATGCTGGTGAAACCTTTATTTGTTTCTTTATCGATTTCTGAAACATAGATCAGTACTGTATATACTACTACTACTAATGTATTTATTTCTTCTCTAGAAACAGAACATATCGTATGCTGACCATCATTGTTGGCTGTAAGGTAAGATATTTGTTTTAGAAAACTCAAATGATTGCAATTTATAAAATGTCAGGCTTATTTTGTCAGTTAATTCAGTCATTTTGTTACATACTGTATATATATATACAGGACTGTCTCAGAAAATTAGAATATTGTGATAAAGTTCTTTATTTTCTGTAATGCAATTAAAAAAACAAAAATGTCATACATTCTGGATTCATTACAAATCAACTGAAATATTGCAAGCCTTTTATTATTTTAATATTGCTGATTATGGCATACAGCTTAAGAAAACTCAAAAATCCTATCTCAAAAAATTAGAATAGTTCCTCAGACCAAGTAAAAAAAAAAGATTTATAACAGCAAAACACAATCAAACATTTGAAAATGTCCATTAATGCACTCAGTACTTGGTTGGGAATCCTTTTGCACGGATTACTGCATCAATGCGGCGTGGCATGGAGGCAATCAGCCTGTGGCATTGCTGAGGTGTTATGGATGCCCAGGATGCTTCAATAGCGGCCTTTAGCTCATTAGCATTGTTGGGTCTGGTGTCTTTCAGCTTCTTCTTCACAATACCCCACATATTCTCTATGGGGTTCAGGTCAGGGGAATTTGCAGGCCAATCGAGGACAGTAATGCCATGGTCAGTACACCAGTTACTGGTGGTTTTGGCACTGTGGGCAGGTGCCAGATCATGCTGGAAAATGAATTCCTCATCTCCATAGAGCTTTTCAGCAGACGGAAGCATGTAGTGCTCTAAAATCTCTTGGTACACAGCTGCATTTACTCTGGGCTTGATGAAACACAGTGGACCAACACCAGCAGCTGACATGGCTCCCCAAACCATCGCTGACTGTGGGAACTTCACACTGGATTTCAAGCAACTTGGATTTTGCTCCTCTCCAGCCTTTCTCCAGACTCTGGCGCCTTGACTTCCAAATGAAATACAAAACTTGCTTTCGTCTGAAAAGAGGACTTTGGACCACTGTGCAACTGTCCAGTGCTTCTTTTCCTTAGCCCAAGTCAGACGCCTCTTCCGTTGTCTTGAGTTCAGAAGTGGCTTGACCATGGGAATACGGCTATTGTAGCCCATTTCCCGGACACGTCTGTGAACAGTGACTTTTGATACCTGGACTCCAGCTTCAGTCCACTGTCTTTGAAGCTCCCCCAAATTCTGGAAGCGACTCTTCTTCACAATGCTGTTAAGGCTGCGGTCATCTCTCTTGGTTGTGCAGCGTTTCCTGCCACATTTCCCCCTTCCAACAGACTTTTTGTGGATGTGCTTTGAAACTGCACTCTGTGAACAGCTTGCTCTTTGAGAAATTTCTTTTTGTGTCTTACCCTCCTGATGGAGGGTGTCAATGACGGTCCTCTGGACAGCAGTCAGATCAGCAGTCTTCCCCATACTTGTGATTTAGTTTACTGAACCAAGCTGAGTGTTTTTCAAGGCTCAGGAAACCCTTGCAGGTGTTTCGAGTTAATTAGACGATTCAAGTGATTCGTTGAACACCCTACTAGTATACTTTTTCATGATATTCTAATATTTAGAGATAGGATATTTGAGTTTTCTTAAGCTGTATGCCATAATCAGCAATATTAAAATAATAAAAGGCTTGCAATATTTCAGTTGATTTGTAATGAATCCAGAATGTATGACATTTTTGTTTTTTTAATTGCATTACAGAAAATAAAGAACTTTATCACAATATTCTAATTTTCTGAGACAGTCCTGTATATGTATATATATATATATATATATATATATATATACATATATATATATATATATATATGTATATATATACATATATATATATATATATATATGTATATATATATATGTTGTTTGTTCGTGGTAAGAATAATTGACATACCTTTTAAAGAAGTTTTGTATTTGTTTTATTACTTTCTACATAAAATGTTTTGCAAAACAAAACATTTTAAATAGTTATCAGTATATATATATATAGTTTTTTATTTGTAAGAATAATGTGCATACCTTCACAGAATTGCTATCAAAACAAATGCAAAACATTTTAAATAGTTATCATTAGTTAACATCTTCATGCTGGCTCCCTTATTTTATCTTTGAAAGGACGACATTATTTCCTCTCTTTAGTGATGACACCAGTAACAGTAAGAGTACATTGCAATACAAGTTAAAGCAATAGTTTAAAAGTATACATTGTATTTATAACTAATAATTTTCAATAGTATTCATTATGTTTTTGAAATAAGCAGCACTGCTTCTCTACTGTGTGAAGCTTGAAATTACTCAAACTGGGTTATTCTTTCAGCAACAAAAATCAAACGTCACATTTGATCATATTTACTTTGTGAAGTATGAAGTGAAGTTAATATAATTCCCCCTATAAAACATGTATTCTTCTTTACTAGGGCTATTCATATTGAAGTAGTTAACTAGTTAATCAAATGAATAGATTTCATGTCTGTTGTGTGTGTCTGGTGCCTCTGTAGGAATATCAAGCTGACAGAAAAGCATGACGGGTGCTTTAAAGGTTTTCCTCCTTCTACTTCCAGGTAGGGTTTCCAACAATTGAATGCCTTTCGATGTCTTTAGATTACTCACAAAAAGTGCAAAATATGCTTTTTTGTTTAAAGTTAAGGTTTTGTGTGTGTGTGCTGTTAATTTGGACGGGTTTGTTTTCTTTTAATTATGTTTACATTTCTGCTTAATTTTCTTTCTTTTTTTTGAAGATGAGCTACAGTGTAGAAATGGCAAGGGAAATCTTATGACCGGAGCTCCTCCAACGATGCAACATATATAATGAAATACAATATAAATCTATATACATGTAAATAGAATATGATATATACAAGAACAGAATATGAAATTAAATATTGTACATTAAGACAAAGTTAAATACGGTTTATTGCGGTGATAACTCTTTAGATAAATAAGTAGATCGCAAGATGACAAACAGATGAATGTTTGTCGAGGCACTTAACAGAGCTCAGGTGTTTAGCAGTCTTATGGCCTGTGGGATCAATCTGTCCCTGAGTCTGGTATTTGTTTGAATACTTAGTTTTTCTTTAACCTTGGCGGATATTTAATTTATTGCTTTTATTTCACCTCAGGTAGCTTATGCGTGAAGTGGGAAATCACCATGCCTCAGAGAATAGATGGACTAACTGGATCCTGTGTGAAGGTCCCCTGCACTTTCGCCGTTGACTCAACGTTTGTTGGACTTCTGGATGGTTCCTGCAAAGCAATTTGGACTAGAGGAATCATGTTTGGAACAGTTGTGTTTGATTCCAGCCTCACTGGAGATCAGGCAAGCAGAAACATTCTGCAAGGAAACCTCACAGGGAACCTGCTGAACAAGGAGTGCACCACCATCTTCTACAACATGCAACCGTCCCATTCTGACAAATACTACTTCAGGATTCAGTGTGATAACAAGCTGATCGGCACCTATCCAACAGGAGTCCGTATCACCATTCAAAGTTTGTATTGTGTCTTTTAATTGTTTCACTTTACACATCTTTTGTTTTACCTTTTGTCATGTACTTGTTTTTTTTCTCCTCAGATTCACTGGACCAACCTACCATAACTCCATCTACACTGGAGGTAGAGGAGGGGGCTCTGGTGACGTTGAGCTGCACAGCTGTAGCCCCGTGTCCCATCCTTCCCCCAGATCTGACTTGGACCCCCAGGATAGGTGAAATTGAGGAGAAACATGAATCTGAATCCATGGTCTCTGTTATGAACTTCACCTCTTCTTACCTCCACAATGGACAGAATCTTTCGTGCACCGCTCTCTACAAACGACAAGCTGGCAACACCGACCTTCGGTTGGAAAAGTTTATGACCCTCCATGTTCTTTGTGAGTATGTTTCAGGCCTTTTCTTGTTGCTGAGTAGGATGTTGATTTAGTTCACATTTAATCATTCCCTTCATTTGATATAATGTGATGTTATGAAATGTTCCTCTGGGGACTCTGCAGAGCATTTGGATCAAGATGTGTTTACTAAAACTGCAGACTTGATTATCGAGTGGAAAAAAAGGGGACACTAAACCAAAGTCATTTATGAGCTGACTTGAGTTTATCTTTATGTTTATTATTTAAAGGTCACATATCATGCAAAATGCACTTTTAGATGTCTTTAATAAATATGTGTAGACATCACAAAGTGTCGGAAAATACAACCCTCTCTCTTTTCCTGCTTGCCCACATCTCTAAAGATAGGGGTACAACGGAGCTGCTTACCGTTATTATGTAATATCGGAAATGTGAGCTGGCTTTACTTCCACGGCCCTATCAGAAACGTCGCTGTATCAGAAACAATGTGTGACGTATTTTGGAAGTAATATGGTCTGTGTTTACATTAGCAAGCAACGGACTCGGAATCAGCACTTCTCTAACAGGGCTGAAGTAGAGGGGTATGAGGCATGGCTAGAATGGGTGATCTGTTTGGTATTTTGAGCAAAACACTTCAAAGACATGTTTTTCATATATATGAGACATATAATATAGATGCCTAAAAATAGTATAATAGGAGACCTTTAAAGAGGTTTTTCACATTCTCCCAAAAGTTGGAAAGACCGATTCATGAAGCCATCATAATGCTTTAATATTAACAACCTTGGTAGTGCACACAATAGGGTGTTTTGTACATTGTCATCTAGTATGTCTTTTTGACAAGTGCTATATGAGAAAATTACTTGCACTCTCACATTTGTCTGTCAAAAGTGTAACTACATCCAGGAGCTGGTTAGCGTAGCACAGCACAAAGACTGGCAACAAGTGGAAAAACTAGCCTGGCTCTTTCTTAAGGTAACAAAAACAGCTTACTAGATTTTCAATCATCTCTTCCAGATCCTCCAAAGAACACATCAGTCAGCTACTCTGCTACAGTAAAAGAGGGCAGCTTGGTGAATCTGACCTGCAACGGCAATACCAATCCAGCTGTGTACACTTGGTACAAAGTGAATGGAGGTCAGGTGACCGATGTGGGTTCGGGGAAGAGGTTTTCCACCACTGTGTCAGAAGTTGACAGACAATTTTACTGTAAAGTCAGTAACAGATACGGAACCCAGAACTCATCCATCACTCAGATAGACGTACAATGTAAGTCTGATTGAAAAACAGTCAAACAGATAAATATTGACCAGCAACATTTTAAAAGATATTTGTTTTGTTTAGTTCCTCCCAAGGAATCTACAATAATCATTGAGCCTAAAGGTCCACTTTTGGAGGGCAGCTCTGTTACTCTGCTTTGCAAAAGCCGGGCCAACCCACCTGTGACCAACTACACCTGGTACAAAGGTGATGAAGAGGAAAAGGAGGCTGGATCAAGTTTGGTTTTAAACAATGTCAAACCAAGCAGCAGTGGTGACTACTACTGTGTAGCAGAAAATGAGCATGGGGACCAAAATTCAACACTGATTCAGCTGGACATTCAGTGTAAGTTGATTTTCACAGTAAATACATTGATTTACACTGTCAAGTTCAACAGACTGAATATGGCTCTGCTGTATAGAGAGTAGTACTGTCTCTGAGGCCAAGACTGACAGTATAAGGAAAACACAGACACTCATCACCGAGGTCACAATATCCATCGATCCACCAGAGCAATAGCCTATAGACAAAACACAGAAGATCAACATAATATATGACATAAAATGAACTTACCAAAGCTGAAGTAGATGGTCAACTTCATTCATTTTCTTTCCGTTTCACTGATTTTAATCGCTATACGCTGCTCTCTCTCGTCTCCTCTTCACAACTACACTTTTCGCGGCACACATACTCACAGCCAATCAGCTCTGAATTATGAGATGACTTTTTGGTGGGGTTGCCAGCACTTTAACCCACTGGTGATTATTTTTTTGGCGCACACAATGAATACAAAAAGACTCTGAGCATGCACAGTGTAGTTTTCACAGTACACGTTCATTTCTACAGCGAGAGAGAGGGGCAGCCCAGAGCTACCCCACATCGCTCAACACGGCAAAACACTGTGGACACTAATCAGAAGAACGCAGACTAAAACAGCAATGTAGAGACGAATCAGACGACTAAACATGATCTTTAAATATATTTTAACATATATTTTATACATATTTTTTGAATTATAATTGTAATTGATTTCAGCTGACAGTATGTGGGGCTGTGCCTCATGCCCTGCACCTGATGACGAGTCACCACTGTGTTATGTACATATAATGCATATAATAGCACTGTTCTAGCGGTAAACACTGAAAAAAGAACATGTTAAGCTGCTGTATACATCAGAAACAATGTGTGACGTATTTTGGAAGTAACATGGTCTGTGTTTACATTAGCAAGCAAACTCAGAGCTAACACTGTAGTGGAGAGAATATGTGTAAAGAAGCCGGATATAAAAGGTACTGTCCTTGAGGTAAACCCGCAAGAGAGAAAGCGTTTGAGCTCCATACCGTTTCAGAAATATTGCCTAATGTAGTTTGGAACATAACATGGTGTTCAATGAAGGCAGCGTTCAGCAGAGTTTCTATGGTTACGCAGCCTTCTCTTCAGAGCTCACCGCTTGCATGCAGACGCTCCGAAGGGGCGTGGCCAGGAGCTGCTCGGTTACATTTAAAGTGCCAGACCCATAATCAGCACTTTTGTAACAGGGTTGAAATAGGCCCCATAATATATTGTTAAAATATTGCGTAATAGGTGAGCTTTAAATCATGTGAGGATGTTGTGTTTGGTTTATTTTCTTTTGTTTTATGATTAAGATGTTATTTCCAAACACAGAGAATGAAGGGGTTGTTGTCTCAGTTTTCTAAAAAAAGGCAACTCAAAATGTAAATGTGTCTTTACATAGACTTGATTCTCAAACTGTGCTTCTTGTACCATTGGTGGTAAGCTACTCCAACGGGCCTAAATCCTTAACTTAAAACCAAGACATTCTTTTTTATTTTGAAGTGACTGACATAGCATGAACTATTAACATCAGCTAAACACTATGCTTTTCAGATCTCCCTAAGAACACCTCGGTGTCTGTTGTCCCCTCTGGTCCGGTGCAGGACGGCAGCTCTGTAACTCTGACCTGCACAAGCATCGCCAATCCAGCAGCAGTGAACTTCACCTGGTTCAGAGCGGCTGGAAGAGAGGAGAAGGTGATGGGCTCTGAGAGAGACCTCACCTTCAATGTGACTAAACTCTCAGAAGATCAGTATTACTGTGAAGCTCTGAATGTCCACGGACCTGGCATCTCAGAGCGTGTCAGCTTTGACGTCACATGTGAGATTGATACACTTTTTTTAATTAAAGGCAATCCTTTGTTTCCATTAAACAAAATGAAATTACTTCTTTGTCTCAGTT
>NC_136905.1:12892360-12909860 GCF_949606895.1 Notothenia rossii
CTGAGCTCCCCCTGCTGGTCTGAGCAACACCTGCCGACAATATTTTCACAATTACTAGTCATTGGTGCTGTGTCGTGTCCATATTTGTATATCCTTGTAATTTTTGGTCAGAGTAAAGCGTATCACCAAATATCTTGTATATATATATGATATTTTTTTCAGAAAGCTCATAAACTTGATGTCCTACAGGAGTATTTGTTGAAGCACTATACATGTTTTAAGTGTAATACATATCTATCTTTATTTATTTATTTCCAACAAATATGTGAGTGTACTTGCATCAAATCATGCACACACACACTCCAACATCCCTGAAACCTGGGTAACTTATTACCAGTTTTTAATGTTAAGTATTTTGACGACTTCCAATATTTCCTTGCAGTGCAGTGTGCAAATAGCAACACCATTTAAGTAATAAGCTGGTAGAAAATGTTCGTTATTGACACAGAACACAATTTCCTTCCTGTTATTGAGTTAAGATGATCTTCACTTGTAAGATGTAGTTTTAACATGAACAAGAACAAACCAGATACAATGTAATTGTGTATTTGGTTGTAATACATATATTTATTTGCACCAGTCGTGGCACCTTTAGAGTGAATTTCCTGCTCTTTTGACATGCTTACTGTAACAGATAAGAATCTGTCTGTATAAGGCTTTGACCTCATGTTTCAGACATTTAACCACATCTGTCTTTCTTGGCAACTGAAATCAGTGCTGTTTCACTTTCTCTGTGTGATTAAATGCTTGTAAAAAATCCCAGCATAAATATTTGTGTGTCAAACAGCAAGTTTACGTGTTTTAAGAATCAAATGATTCACTTTTAATCATCTTCATCTCTGCGTAGCTCCTAAATGTGTCTGCTCAGTAAAGTTCAGAAATAGTTTCTGCTTGTTCAAAAACATCCCACACAATGCCCACTGGCAACTAGTTTGGTAAAGCCTTTACACTTCACTTTGTTTTCACTTATATTTACTTCAACTTGACTGTTTCATTTATGACACTTTATGACTTCTACTGTTTATGCATGTAAAGTATCACATTGTTGTTTCTTCCCTCTTTCTGCATTGCCTTTCATTTTGATTCTCTTCACTTCCTCTTTGTTTCAAAATGACAACATGATCTGATTAAACAGTTGAGTACTTGAGTGTGGAAACAAATGTCATATTTTATATTTTTCTGTTTATTGAATATGTAAATCAACAACTCACTTTTGAAAACACATTTATGTTTCAGTATAAAATCTAGTTTGGAACATTGTTATGTGGATCCGTTAGAAATGACTGATGGGACTTGCATTAATGTAGTAAAAAGAGATTCTAAACTCTATGGTGCTGGAGGCCACACCCCGAACACATCTTTCAAAAGCCATCAACACGCGACACCAGTCTGACATGACTCAGTTGTTGGACTATTAGCACTGACCCTTCCATGCTGGTGAAACCTTTATTTGTTTCTTTATCAATTTCTGAAACGTAGATCAGTACTGTATATACTACTACTACTAATGTATTTATTTCTTCTCTAGAAACAGAACATATCGTATGCTGACCGTCATTGTTGAATGTAAGGTAAGATATTTGTTTTTAGAAAACTCAAATGATTGCAATTTATAATATGTCAGGCTTATTTTGTCAGTTAATTCAGTAATTTTGTTACATACTGTATATATATATATATATGTATATATATATATATATATATATATATATATATATATATATATATATATATATATATATATATATATGTTGTTTGTTCGTGGTAATAATAATTGACATACCTTTTAAAGAAGTTTTGTATTTGTTTTATTACTTTCTACATAAAATGTTTTGCAAAACATTTTAAATAGTTATCAGTATATATATATATATATATAGTTTTTTATTTGTAAGAATAATGTGCATACCTTCACAGAATTTCTATCAAAACAAATGCAAAACATTTTAAATAGTTATCATTAGTTTACATCTTCATGCTGGCTCCCTTATTTTATCTTTGAAAGGACGACATTATTTCCTCTCTTTAGTGATGACACCAGTAACAGTAAGAGTACATTGCAATACAAGTTAAAGCAATAGTTTAAAAGCATACATTGTATTTATAACTAATAATTTTCAATAGTATTCATTATGTTTTTGAAATAAGCAGACACTGCTTTACTGTGTGAAGCTTGAAATTACTCAAACTGGGTTATTCTTTCAGCAACAAAAATCAAACGTCACATTTGATCATATTTACTTTGTGAAGTATGAAGTGAAGTTAATATAATTCCCCCCTATAAAACATGTATTCTTCTTTACTAGGGCTATTCATATTGAAGTAGTTAACTAGTTAATCAAATGAATAGATTTCATGTCTGTTGTGTGTGTCTGGTGCCTCTGTAGGAATATCAAGCTGACAGAAAAGCATGACGGGTGCTTTAAAGGTTTTCCTCCTTCTACTTCAAGGTAGGGTTTCCAACAATTGAATGCCTTTCGATGTCTTTAGATTTCTCACAAAAAGTGCAAAATATGCTTCTTTTTTTTTTTAAAGTTAAGGTTTTTGTGTGTGTGTGCTGTTAATTTGGACAGGTTTGTTTTCTTTTAATTATGTTTACATTTCTGCTTAATTTTCTTTATTTTTTTTAAAGATGAGCTACAGTGTAGAAATGGCAATGAAAATCTTATGACCCGAGCTCCTCCAACGATGCAACATATATAATAAAGTACAATATAAATCTATATACATGTAAATAGAATATGATATATACAAGAACAGAATATGAAATTAAATAATGTACATTAAGACAAAGTTAAATACGGTTTATTGCGGTGATAACTATTTAGATAAATAAGTAGATCGCAAGATGACAAACAGATGAATGTTTATCGAGGTACTTAACAGAGCTCAGGTGATTAGCAGTCTTATGGCCTGTGGGATAAAACTGTCCCTGAGTCTGGTATTTGTTTGAACACTTCATTTTTTTTAACCTTGGCGGATATTTAATTTATTGCTTTTATTTCCCCTCAGGTAGCTTATGCGCCGTGAAGTGGGAAATCACCATGCCTCAGAGAATAGATGGACTAACTGGATCCTGTGTGAAGGTCCCCTGCACTTTCGCCGTTGACTCAACGTTTGATGGAGATCTGGATCATACCTGCAAAGCAATTTGGAGAAGAAAAAGCATGCACGGAACAATTGTGTTTGATTCCAGCCTCACTGGAGATCAGGCAAGCGGAAACCTTCTGCAAGGAAACCTCACAGGGAACCTGCTGAACAAGGAGTGCACCACCATCTTCCACAACATGCAACCGTCCCATTCTGACTATTACTTCAGGATTCAGTGTGAAAACGACCTGAAGGGCACCTATCCAACAGGAGTCCGTATCACCATTCAAAGTTTGTATTGTGTCTTTTAATTGTTTCACTTTACACATCTTTTGTTTTCCCTTTTGTCATTCACTTGTCTTTTTTACTCCTCAGATTCACTGGACCAACCTACCATAACTCCATCTACACTGGAGGTAGAGGAAGGGGCTCTGGTGACGTTGAGCTGCACGGCTGTAGCTCCGTGTCCCATCCTTCCCCCAGATCTGACTTGGACCCCCAGGATAGGTGACATTGAGGAGAAACATGAATCTGAATCCATGGTCTCTGTTATGAACTTCACCTCTTCTTACCTCCACAATGGACAGAATCTTTCGTGCACCGCTCTCTACAAACGACAAGCTGGCAACACCGACCTTCGGTTTGAAAAGTTTATGACCCTCCATGTTCTTTGTGAGTATGTTTCAGGCCTTTTCTTGTTGCTGAGTTGGATGTTGATTTAGTTCACATTTAATCATTCCCTTCATTTGATATAATGTGATGTTAGGAAATGTTCCTCTGGGGACTCTGCAAAGCATTTGGATCAAGTTGTGTTTACTAAAACTGCAGACTTGATTATCGAGTGGAAAAAAAGGGGACACTAAACCAAAGTCATTTATCTTTATTTTTATTATTTAAAGGTCACATATCATGCAAAATGCACTTTTAGATGTCTTTAATAAATATGTGTAGACATCACAAAGTGTCGGAAAATACAACGCTCTCTCTTTTCCTGCTTGCCCACATCTCTAAAAATAGGGGTACAACGGAGCTGCTTACCAGCACAAAGACTGGCAACAAGTTGAAAAACTAGCCTGGCTCTGTCTTAAGGTAACAAAAACAGTTTACTAGATTTTCAATCATCTCTTCCAGATCCTCCAAAGAACACATCAGTCAGCTACTCTGCTACAGTACAAGAGGGCAGCTTGGTGAATCTGACCTGCAACGGCAATACCAATCCAGCTGTGTACACTTGGTACAAAGTGAATGGAGGTCAGGTGACCGATGTGGGTTCGGGGAAGAGGTTTTCCACCACTGTGTCAGAAGTTGACAAACAATTTTACTGTAAAGTCAGTAACAGATATGGGACCCAGAACTCATCCATCACTCAGATAGACGTACAATGTAAGTCTGATTGAAAAACAGTGAAACAAATAAATATTGACCAGCAACATTTTAAAAGATATTTATTTTTGTTTTATTTAGTTGCTCCCAAGGAAACTACAGTAATCATTGAGCCTAAAGGTCCACTTTTGGAAGGCAGCTCTGTTACTCTGCTTTGCAAAAGCCGGGCCAACCCACCTGTGACCAACTACACCTGGTACAAAGGTGATGAAGAGGAAAAGGAGGCTGGATCAAGTTTGGTTTTAAACAATGTCAAACCAAGCAGCAGTGGTGACTACTACTGTGTAGCAGAAAATGAGCATGGGGACCAAAATTCAACACTGATTCAGCTGGACATTCAGTGTAAGTTGATTTTCACAGTAAAGACATTGAGTTACACTGTCAAGTTCAACAGACTGAATATGGCTCTGGTGAATCTGAAAACTGCAGACTTGATTATTTACTGGAAGAAATTGATACAAACGACTTTTTAAATGTTTACTAACATTTAAAGTAATGTATGTGCTGATTTACTAGAGTTTATTCTTATTTCTATTATTTAAAGGGGGTTTTCACAACCAAAAGTTAGTAAGACATGCTATTGAGTCAATGAGTCATGAAGCCAACACAATGCTTTGAACCTAACAACGTTAGTAGTGCACACAATATGTTTTGTACATTTTACTATGTCATTTTGACAAGTGCTAGATGAGAACATTTGTTTCACTTTCACATTTGTCTGTGAAAAATGTAAGTCTGATTGAAAAACAGTCACACAGAGGATACATATTGACGAGCAACATTTACAAATATATTCATTTGTATTTTATTTAGTTCCTCGCAAGGAAACTACAATAATCATTCAGCCTAAAGGTCCACTTTCGGAGGGCAGCTCTGTTTCTGCATGAACCTGTAACGTCAGCTACACACTATCCCCTCAGATCTCCATAAGAACATCTTGGTGTCTGTTGACCCCTCTGGTCCGGTGCAGGAGGGTAGCCCTGACAGTTTTGCATTTAACTTGTCACTTATAGGAATTAGCAAAATGGTGAATTTGTATTTGTTTGTTTTTTGCATATCCTGGCCCCCTCTGGTTTTAACGATCGATGTAGTCTGTGGGGACTTTTCAGGCCTCCATTCTTTGTCTATTGGGATCGGTTTTGTCGTGGGAGCTCTGGGGATGCTGCTGGTGTGTTTGCCGCTGCTGCTAATATACTACCGGTGAGAGACAACTCGTTGTAATGCATTTTGAGGTAGTCATCAGGGGGTTAACTCTACTTAACTCTAACATTATCATAAATGACTCGATTTTTTTCTTTTGCAATTTTTTGTGTTTGTCGTAGGAAAGGAAAAGTCATCTCTTCCTCCGACAAGAGAAAGGCGGAGATTTGCAACCCTATAGCTACTAATGCAGTGAGTTTATGTCTTGCACACATTGGCAGGAAGCTTCACATACCCAACAAAATGTACTTTTTGCTGTTTTTGCTGAGTCCTAAAAAATATAATATACTTAGTCAAAACAACATTGTATGGTTTGTCAAAATATATAAATCGTTAAAAGTCATGATATATGTTCTTTTTTCAAAATCATTGTAGTCTATATCATGCATTACAAATTCCAAAAAAGTATGTGTTTTGTATGCAATAAAATATTTCAAAAATAATCGGTTATATAATCAGTTTCAGGAGTGAAGCTTGTCAGTGTTCTGTAATTGTTTCATTTACAACAATTCAGAACAAAGTGCTTTAAAACATAGTTTATAGAATTAGAAACAGAAATGTAATGCAAAGATAATAAAAAATAGGATTTTAGGAAAACACAATGGATAAAAGGGAAAGGATATGGAATGCCAAACATGAGTTGAAAAAAATTAAACCTATCAATAATAATAATAATAATAATGAAATAATAAAACAAGGACAGAAATAGCGCCCAAAGGTCATCGTCCAACTTAAGTTTTTGGACAAAAAAAACGTAAAAATGTCACGTGTCAAATTGAAAAAGTCGTAGTGTAGAATCTTTTGAAAGTATTTCAGTGTCTTTACGGTTTGTATTGATAGTATGCCATGAAAATTGTGTCAAATATCATAGTTTATTATGTTATAATAAATTCATAGTATTTAATTTAAATTAAAAAAGAAAACATAGTATATTATTATGCCATAAAGACATCTCATAATTTAGTATGACGTACCAAACGGCATTTTAAGTAAAAGTGTCCCATAAAATGTCAAGAACATGATAGTATGGGAGAGTGGGGTAAGGTGAGCCATCATTTTAATTATGTTGACCTCCAGGCAACGACAAACGAGATAAAAGTCAAGTGACATCAACAACCTTTACTTCAGGATGTCTTCTGCCAATCAAAATGAAATTAATGCATATATCACAAAAGGTCATGAAAATATGATTTCTTTAAAAAAGTGGTCTTCTGGCTTAGCTTGCCCAATCTGAGGGGTACATTGAGTTAAATTAAGCCATCTGGGGGTAAATTGACCTATTGACTTTTTGAAGTTTAAACCTGAGCTGTTTGCCATGGAACTGGTCAGCCAGTTTTTGGTCTGCAAGCTCCTTCTCTCTCCTTTGTGAAGACCCTCTTTGCCTCTGCTGTTCCACTGTACCTACTGTTTTCCTTTCCTTTTCCTCCTTACTTTTCATGTATCTACGCAGGGTTGTCAATATTTCGGTCTTTTGTCGCTGCTCTGATGGATTTTCCACTTTTGACATCAGTGGCCACTCTCTCCATCTCCTCTGTCTTTCTCTTGTTGAACCACTGGCTCTATTTAGCTCATTGACCGTGTGCTTCTCTCCATCACAGCCAAATAGAAATATAGAAAACAAATGTGCACAGTTCCCTAGATAAAGGGGGTGGGTCAATTTACCCACTGGCTCATCTGACCCCACTCTCCCACATGGTATTTTAAAAAAAGGAAGCAATTAGCGACTCGTTACTGGCAAACAAGCTACTTCCCAAAAGTGTTCTGTTTAACAATGGGCCTTATTGTGCACTATACCTCCTTTCTACATCACTAAAGCAACTATTTTGTTTTCTGTAGATCAACTCTTCAGAAGTGGATGTGGTTTATGTTAATCAAGCCTTTCTGGAAATGAAAGAAGTAGCTGGGGAAGAACCTCTGCATTACGTCAATGTGGACTCTGCTAAACTGCAGGAGATCACAGGCCTGGACTCAGAGACCGCTGAGTATGATGAGATCCAATCGATCTAAGGAGATGCAGAGGAAGAAGAGAACGTTGCTGACACTCAATTGGAACAAGAAAAGACACCTTAGTCTCATAGACCTTGTGGTGAAAAGTTTATGGCTGACGTTTAATGGAAATGGGAGTGAAACACAGAATTATGCGCTTCAAACTGTTACAGGACTTCACCATACAAGCAGATCCCTGCTGAGCTACAAAGAAAACTGCAGCAGCGGGGGTAAAAACTGCTCTGCAGGCAGCCTATTTAAAGGCTTCCAGTTTAGTTCTGGACTTTTGTTACTGTACATATTTGGTCCATAAGATGCATAGCAAAACACAATCACCATAAAATGAATACATACTGTATAGCAGGTAGTTACCCAACAATCAATTATAACAGTACGTATTTCCTTTGAAATCAGGACCTTTACTATATTTAATATTTGAACGCTATCTTGCATCATGATTTTACATTTAAAGCCTTTGTAAAGCGTGAAAGCAGCAGATGGACATAGTTTGTCAAGCTTTTTTTATAGATTTATTTTTCAAAATACAAAAACTAAGAAATGTTATTGGCAGTTATACAAATTGTGAAAAGATTACAAAAAGCGTAATGACATGCAGCAATATGTATTTGGCACATTGTTTGAACATGTTTATTTCAGAAACATAATATAATAATATTGCAACATTAAAGCCATCGTCGTAAATGTCAATACTCTTCTTTAAATAATGTATTGTAATGGAAAACACAGTGAGACACGGGGAGAGCTGGAACTTGATGGCAAACACTGATGGTTTATTATAAAGTTATGGCCGGAGAATTCACAAGACATGTGCTGCAGCAAGAAGTTGACAAAGCGGTTGCCCGACCAATTCTGAAGATCTCTACCCCAGACCCATTTATCTGGTTCTGAGAGAATAATCAACATTCTGCATAACAAGATAAAACAGGCAAAGCATTGTAACATCTCTATCAGCTGACACCAACAGGCAGGAACAGGGAAACAAAACCCTGAGAGCACAGAAGCCCAAAGTTGAAGGCCTGTGCTCAGAGAGGGCAGTACAAACTGATCAACTGGGTCAAAGGGGTAGGCTTGGAAAATGGTTCCCCAACAACCCAGAAGTTTAAACACAATGTCTTTCTTTTTAATTGTAGGTTTCATGGGTTTGGATTAAGCTCACCATTTTGGTATTTACTGATCGAAGGGAAGAAGCAGTGAAACATTGAAATCCAAACTGTATTTAACAATTAGCTGACCTTGTAAGGCAGGATAAGATAATGTAAACTCAGATTTTGACGTGAGAGTACTGCGTCTCCTCTTCATCAGAGTTGATCAAGTCTCTGACGGCTCTCTGAGTCTTTGACTTGAAGTTCACCGGTGAATAATTGATCTCTAATTCATCCTCACTGGTGTCTGTGTCATCGTTCAATGGATTCGGAGATATGGCTGAGTGTGCTGTGCTGATGTTCTCGTAGTCCTCAAGCCTCTTTTCCTTCTAGAAGAAAACACTGATATACGAGTGACACGAGGAGGTGCACTGGCTCCAGATGTTGAACAGATGTGTATAAATGCAGTGGGGGAAACTGTTGCTTGATGCTTGAGTGGCGGCTGAGGTTCAACGCTGAACCAGCTGCAAGCCTTCAGCAGTTTAACACATCAGCCTGCAGCTGGGAGTCTGTTACTGCCAGGTTTCTCTTTGAGCCTGAGCTCCCCCTGCTGGTCTGAGCGCAGCATTACAGCACAGGTGTACACTTAAACTACAACAGGGTGTGAACACAATACTAGCAGCACCTGTCGATATAACTTGATCGAATATAACGATGCAACCATTGTATTAGACTGTGTGCTGCGTCACTGTTTCTGGATTGGATTGTTTTATATGGTCAAGTGTTTCCTCAAATATGTCCATATCCTGTATATTCGTTTTCAGAAATTACATTTTTATGAATTAAGTCATTTGGAAATGCATGTGGGTTTGATATGCAAACAAATGAAGGCATGCACTGTTACTGTATGAATGCACTATTAAATGGTTATTATTAAAACGTTTGTTCTCATTTGCTCTTTTTTCAATCAAAACCTGTATCTGCAACTTAATAATGGCACACAAATATCTGCATTTTCTTTCAATCATGCAGTCTTTGATTCATATTTAGCTACTTTGCAATGTGCTGTTTAGTCTCTTGCACATACAGTAGGTTGTAGAAAGTTGCATAATGTCCAGTCGTCCCTATTATTAGTTGTGCTTAGTGCCGTGTCAGTTTTAACAATATTTTCACAATTACTAATCATTGTTCCTGTGTCGTATGTTTGTATATCCTCGTATTTCTTATTTTTAGTAAAGTGTATTACCAAATATCTTACATTTATATTATAGCTTTTTCAGGGAAACTCATAAAGTTGATGTCCTACAGGAGTATTTGTTGTAGCACTTTAGATAACATTTCACAAAACAGTTATTTTCTATATTTATTTATTTCCAACAAATATGTGAGTGGACTTGCATCAAATCATGCACACACACTCCTACATCCCTGACACCTGCGTAACTTATTACCTGTTTATTTTGTTAAGTATTTTAACGACGACCACTGTTTCCTTGCAGTGCAGTGTGCACATAGCAACACAGTAATAAGCTGGTAGATAAATGTTCTTTATTGACGCAGAACACAATTTCCTTCCTGTTAGAGAGTTGGTGCTTAAGAGGATCTTCACTAAGATGTCATTTTTACATGATCAAGAACAAACCAGAAACAATGTATTTGTGTATTTGGTTGTGATATATATATTTATTTGCACCAGTCGTGGCACCTTTAGAGCAAATTTCCTGCTCTTTTGAGATGCTTACTCTAACAGATAAGAAGAGTCTATATAAGGCTTTGACCTCATGTCTCAGACGCTTAACCACTTCTGTCTTTCTTACAGCCAACTAAACTGACATCAGTGCTGTTTGAAAATCAGCCTACAGTTTGTAACACTATGTTCTTGGTTTGATTCTAGAAGAATCCCAGCATGAATACTTATATGTCAAACACCAAGTATCTGTGTTTTAAGAATCAAACTGATTCACTTCTCCTTCATCGTGTTCATCTCTGCGTAGCTCCTAAATGTGGCTGCTCAGTAAAGTTCAGAAATAGTTTCTGCTTGTTCAAAAACATCCCACACAATGCCCACTGGCAACTAGTTTGGTAAAGTCTTTACACTTCACTTTGTTTTCACTTATATTTACTTCAACTTGACTGTTTCATTTATGACACTTTATGACTTCTACTGTTTGTGCATGTAAAGTATCACATTGTTGTTTCTTCCCTCTTTCTGCATTGCCTTTAATTTTGTTTCTCTTCACTTCCTCTTTGTTTCAAAATGACAACATGATCTGATGAAACAGTTGAGTACTTGAGTGTGGAAACAAATGTCATATTTGATATTTTTCTGTTTATTGAATATGTAAATCAACAGCTCACTTTTGAAAACACATTTATATTTCATTATAAAATCTAGTTTGGAACATTGTTATGTGAATCCCTTAGAAATGACTGATGGGACTTGCATTAATGTAGTAAAAAGAGATTCTAAACTCTATGGTGCTGAAGGCCACACCCCGGACACATCTTTCAAAAGCCATCAACACGCGACACCAGTCTGACATGACTCAGTTGTTGGACTATTACCACTGACCCTTCCATGCTGGTGAAACCTTTATTTGATTCTTTATCAATTTCTGAAACGTAGATCAGTACTGTATATACTACTACTACTAATGTATTTATTTCTTCTCTAGAAACAGAACATATCGTATGCTGACCATCATTGTTGGCTGTAAGGTAAGATATTTGTTTTAGAAAATTCAAATGATTGCAAGTCATAAAATGTCAGGCTTATTTTGTCAGTTAACTCAGTCATTTTGTTACATACTGTATATCTATATATATACATATATGTTTGTTCGTGGTAAGAATAATTGACATACCTTTTAAAGAAGTTTTGTATTTGTTTTATTACTTTCTACATAAAATGTTTTGCAAAACATATGCAAAACATTTTAAATAGCTATCATTAGTTAACATCTTCATGCTGGCTCCCTTATTTTATCTTTGAAAGGACGACATTGTTTCCTCTCTTTAGTGATGACACCAGTAACAGTAAGAGTACATTGCAATACAAGTTAAAGCAATAGTTTAAAAGCATATATTTGATTTATAACTAATACTTTTCAATAGTATTCATTATGTTTTTGAAATAAGCAGCACTGCTTCTCTACTGTGTGAAGCTTGAAATTACTCAAACTGGGTTATTCTTTCAGCAACAAAAATCAAACGTCACATTGGATCATATTTACTTTGTGAAGTATGAAGTGAAGTTAATATAATTCCCCCTATAAAACATGTATTCTTCTTTACTAGGGCTATTCATATTGAAGTAGTTAACTAGTTAATCAAATGAATAGATTTCATGTCTGTTGTGTGTGTCTGGTGCCTCTGTAGGAATATCAAGCTGACAGAAAAGCATGACGGGTGCTTTAAAGGTTTTCCTCCTTCTACTTCAAGGTAGGGTTTCCAACAATTGAATGCCTTTCGATGTCTTTAGATTACTCACAAAAAGTGCAAAATATGCTTTTTTTTTTAAATTAAGGTTTTTGTGAGTGTGTGCTGTTAATTTGGACGGGTTTGTTTTCTTTTAATTATGTTTACATTTCTGCTTAATTTTCTTTCTTTTTTTCAAGATGAGCTACAGTGTAGAAATGGCAATGAAAATCTCATGACCCGAGCTCCTCCAACGATGCAACACATATAATAAAATACAATATAAAAAATAGTGCAAGAAGTCTATATACATGTAAATAGAATAGGATATATACAAGAACAGAATATGAAATTAAATATTGTACATTAAGACAAAGTTAAATACGGTTTATTGCGGTGATAACTATTTATATAAATAAGTAGATCGCAAGATGACAAACAGATGAATGTTTATCGAGGCACTTAACAGAGCTCAGGTGATTAGCAGTCTTATGGCCTGTGGGATAAATCTGTCCCTGAGTCTGGTATTTGTTTGAATACTTCATTTTTTTTAACCTTGGCGGATATTTAATTTATTGCTTTTATTTCACCCCAGGTAGCTTATGCGTGAAGTGGGAAATCACCATGCCTCAGAGAATAGATGGACTAACTGGATCCTGTGTGAAGGTCCCCTGCACTTTCGACTTAGACTCAACGTTTGATGGACTTCTGGATGGTTCCTGCAAAGCAATTTGGACTAGAGAAAGCATGCACGGAACAATTGTGTTTGATTCCAGCCTCACTGGAGATCAGGCAAGCGGAAACATTCTGCAAGGAAACCTCACAGGGAACCTGCTGAACAAGGAGTGCACCACCATCTTCTACAACATGCAACCGTCCCATTCTGACTATTACTTCAGGATTCAGTGTGATAACAAGCTGAAGGGCACCTATCCAAAAGGAGTCCGTATCACCACTCAAAGTTTGTATTGTGTCTTTTAATTTTTTCACTTTACACATCTTTTGGTTTCCCTCTTGTCATGTACTTGTCTTTTTTACTCCTCAGATTCACTGGACCAACCTACCATAACTCCATCTACACTGGAGGTAGAGGAGGGGGCTCTGGTGACGTTGAGCTGCACGGCTGTAGCTCCGTGTCCCATCCTTCCCCCAGATCTGACTTGGACCCCCAGGATAGGTGACATTGAGGAGAAACATGAATCTGAATCCATGGTCTCTGTTATGAACTTCACCTCTTCTTACCTCCACAATGGACAGAATCTTTCGTGCACCGCTCTCTACAAACGACAAGCTGGCAACACCGACCTTCGGTTTGAAAAGTTTATGACCCTCCATGTTCTTTGTGAGTATGTTTCAGGCCTTTTCTTGTTGCTGAGTTGGATGTTGATTTAGTTCACATTTAATCATTCCCTTCATTTGATATAATGTGATGTTATGAAATGTTCCTCTGGGGACTCTGCAGAGCATTTGGATCAAGTTGTGTTTACTAAAACTGCAGACTTGATTATCGAGTGGAAAAAAAGGGGACACTAAACCAAAGTCATTTATGAGCTGACTTGAGTTTATCTTTATTTTTATTATTTAAAGGTCACATATCATGCAAAATGCACTTTTAGATGTCTTTAATAAATATGTGTAGACATCACAAAGTGTCGGAAAATACAACCCTCTCTCTTTTCCTGCTTGCCCACATCTCTAAAGGGTACAACGGAGCTGCTTACCGTTATTATGTAATATCGGAAATGTGAGCTGGCTTTACTTCCACGGCCCTATCAGAAACGTTGCTGTATCAGAAACAATGTGCAACGTTTTGGAAGTAATATGGTCTGTGTTTACATTAGCAAGCAACGGACTCGGAATCAGCAGTTCTCTAACAGGGCTGAAATAGAGGGGTATGAGGCATGGCTAGAATGGGTGATCTGTTTGGTATTTTCAGCAAAACACTTAAAAGACATGTTTTTCATATATATGAGACATATAATATAGAAGCCTAAAAATAGTATAATAGGAGACCTTTAAAGAGGTTTTTCACATTCTCCCAAAAGTTGGAAAGACCGATTCATGAAGCCATCATAATGCTTTAATATTAACAACCTTGGTAGTGCACACAATAGGGTGTTTTGTACATTGTCATCTAGTATGTCTTTTTGACAAGCGCTATATGAGAAAATTACTTGCACTCTCACATTTGTCTGTCAAAAATGTAACTACATCCAGAAGCTGGTTAGCGTAGCACAGCACGAAGACTGGCAACAAGTGGAAAAACTAGGTTGGCTCTGTCTTAAGGTAACAAAAACAGCTTACTAGATTTTCAATCATCTCTTCCAGATCCTCCAAAGAACACATCAGTCAGCTACTCTGCTACAGTACAAGAGGGCAGCTTGGTGAATCTGACCTGCGACGGCAATGCCAATCCAGCTGTGTACACTTGGTACAAAGTGAATGGAGGTCAGGTGACCGATATGGGTTCGGGGAAAAGGTTTTCAACCACTGTGTCAGAAGTTGACAGACACTTTTACTGTAAAGTCAGTAACAGATACGGAACCCAGAACTCATCCATCACTCAGATAGACGTACAATGTAAGTCTGATTGAAAAACAGTCAAACAGATAAATATTGACCAGCAACATTTTAAAAGATATTTGTTTTTGTTTTATTTAGTTCCTCCCAAGGAATCTACAATAATCATTGAGCCTAAAGGTCCACTTTTGGAGGGCAGCTCTGTTACTCTGCTTTGCAAAAGCCGGGCCAACCCACCTGTGACCAACTACACCTGGTACAAAGGTGATGAAGAGGAAAAGGAGGCTGGATCAAGTTTGGTTTTAAACAATGTCAAACCAAGCAGCAGTGGTGACTACTACTGTGCAGCAGAAAATGAGCATGGGGACCAAAATTAAACACTGATTCGGCTGGACATTCAGTGTAAGTTGATTTTCACCGTAAAGACATTGATTTACACTGTCAAGTTTATGGCTCTATTGTATAGAGAGTAGTACTGTCTCTGAGGCCAAGACTGACAGTATATAGGCTATAAGGAAAACACAGACACTCATCACCGAGGACACAATATCCATCGATCCACCAGAGCAATAGCCTATAGACAAAACACAGAAGATCAACATAATATATGACATAAAATGAACTTACCAAAGCTGAAGTAGATGGTCAACTTCATTCATTTTCTTTCCGTTTCACTGATTTTAATCGCTACACGCTGCTCTCTCTCGTCTCCTCTTCACAACTACACTTTTCACGGCACACGTACTTACAGCCAATCAGCTCTGAATTATGACATGACTTTTTGGTGGGGTTGCCAGCACTTTGCCCCACTGGTGATTATTTTTTTGGCGCACACAATGAATACAAAAAGACTGAGCATGCACAGTGTAGTTTTCACAGTACACGTTCATTTCTACAGCGAGAGAGAGGGGCAGCCCAGAGCTACCCCACATCGCTCAACACGGCAAAAGGCACACTGTGGACACTAATCAGAAGAACGCAGACTAAAACAGCAATAGAGAGATGAATCAGACGACTAAACATGATCTTTAAATATTTTTTAACATATATTTTATACATATTTTTAATTATAATTGTAATTGATTTCAGCTGACAGCATAGGGCTGTGCCTAATGCCCTGCCCCTGATGACGAGTCACCACTGTGTTATGTACATATAATGCATATAATAGCACTGTTCTAGCGGTAAACACTGAAAAAAGAACATGTTAAGCTGCTGTATACATCAGAAACAATGTGTGACGTAGTTGGAAGTAACATGGTCTGTGTTTACATTAGCAAGCAAACTCAGAGCTAACACTGTCCTGGAGAGAATATGTGTAAAGAAGCCGGATATAAGAGGTACTGTCCTTGAGGTAAACCCGCAAGAGAGAAAGCGTTTGAGCTCCATACTGTTTCAGAAATATTGCCTAATGTAGTTTGGAACATAACATGGTGTTCAATGAAGGCAGCGTTCAGCAGAGTTTCTATGGTTACACAGCCTTCTCTTCAGAGCTCACCGCTTGCATGCAGACGCTCCGAAGGGGCGTGGCCAGGAGCTGCTCGGTTACATTTAAAGGGCCGGATCCAGAATCAGCACTTTTGTAACAGGGTTGAAATAGGCCCCATAATATATTGTTCAAATATTGCATAATAGGTGAGCTTTAAATCATGTGAGGATGTTGTGTTTGGTTTATTTTCTTTTGTTTTATTATTAAGATGTTATTTCCAAACACAGAGAATGAAGAGGTTGTTGTCTCAGTTTTCTAAAAAAAGGCAACTCAAAA
Source organism: Notothenia rossii (assembly GCF_949606895.1). NCBI lineage: Eukaryota > Metazoa > Chordata > Actinopteri > Perciformes > Nototheniidae > Notothenia > Notothenia rossii. The sequence continues at coordinate 12,908,825 of NC_136905.1, forward strand.
TTTGAATGTGTTTTACATAGACTGTGATTCTCAAACTGTGCTTCTTGTACCATTGGTGGTAAGCTACTCCAACTGGCCTAAATCCTTAACTTAAAACCAAGACATTCTTTTTTATTTTGAAGTGACTGACATAGCATGAACTATTAACATCAGCTAAACACTATGCTTTTCAGATCTCCCTAAGAACACCTCGGTGTCTGTTGACCCCTCTGGTCCGGTGCAGGACGGCAGCTCTGTAACTCTGACCTGCACAAGCATCGCCAATCCAGCAGCAGTGAACTTCACCTGGTTCAGAGCGGCTGGAAGAGAGGAGAAGGTGATGGGCTCTGAGAGAGACTTCACCTTCAATGTGACTAAACTCTCAGAAGATCAGTATTACTGTGAAGCTCTGAATGTCCACGGACCTGGCATCTCAGAGCGTGTCAGCTTTGACGTCACATGTGAGATTGATACACTTTTTTTAATTAAAGGCAATCCTTTGTTTCGGTTAAACAAAATGAAATTACTTCTTTGTCTCAGTTCCTCCAGAGATCCTGTCTTCTTCCCGTTGCATCAAGATTTCATCCATGATCCGATGTTCCTGCTACAGCCAGGGGTACCCGCCTCCCTCCCTGGTTTGGAAGTTGGCCGGAGAGCCTGTCAATCACTCTGCTGCCATCCCAATCAGGGAAGAGTCCCTGGGGAACGTGGGCATGAAGAGCATCATCACCCTGTACGATCTGGACGATGACACGCTCTCTCTAGTCTGCCTCAGCATCAACTCACTGGGCTCTGACAGTTTTACTTTTAACATTTTTTTGCTTAGCAAAACTGAGCAAGGTAGAAGAATTGCGAGATGGCGAATTTGTATTTGTTAATAATCTGCCTCTCTGGTTTTAATGATCAATGTGTTTTGTGGGGACTTTTCAGGCTTCCACTCGTTGTCTTTTGGGATCGGTTTTGTAGTGGCAGCTCTGGGGATGCTGCTGGTGTGTGTACCGCTGCTGATAATCTCCTACCGGTGAGAGACAACCTATTTTTTCAAAAGCTGGTTCAA
>NC_136905.1:12914860-12975616 GCF_949606895.1 Notothenia rossii
TCTGCGTAGCTTCTAAATGTGGCTGCTCAGGAAAGTTCAGAAATAGTTTCTGCTTGTTCAAAAACATCACACACAATGCCCACTGGCAACTAGTTTGGTAAAGCCTTTACACTTCACTTTGTTTTCACTTATATTTACTTCAACTTGACTGTTTCATTTATGACACTTTATGACTTCTACTGTTTATGCATGTAAAGTATCACATTGTTGTTTCTTCCCTCTTTCTGCATTGCCTTTCATTTTGATTGTCTTCACTTCCTCTTTGTTTAAAAATGACAACATGATCTGATTAAACAGTTGAGTACTTGAGTGTGGAAACAAATGTCATATTTTATATTTTTCTGTTTATTGAATATGTAAATCAACAACTCACTTTTGAAAACACATTTATGTTTCAGTATAAAATCTAGTTTGGAACATTGTTATGTGGATCCGTTAGAAATGACTGATGGGACTTGCATTAATGTAGTTAAAAGAGATTCTAAACTCTATGGTGCTGAAGGCCACACCCCGAACACATCTTTCAAAAGCCATCAACACGCGACACCAGTCTGACATGACTCAGTTGTTGGACTATTACCACTGACCCTTCCATGCTGGTGAAACCTTTATTTGTTTCTTTATCAATTTCTGAAACATAGATCAGTACTGTATATACTGCTACTACTAATGTATTTATTTATTCTCTAGAAACAGAACATATCGTATGCTGACCGTCATTGTTGAATGTAAGGTAAGATATTTGTTTTTAGAAAACTCAAATGATTGCAATTTATAATATGTCAGGCTTATTTTGTCAGTTAATTCAGTAATTTTGTTACATACTGTATATATATATATATATATGTATATATATATATATATATATATATATATGTTGTTTGTTCGTGGTAATAATAATTGACATACCTTTTAAAGAAGTTTTGTATTTGTTTTATTACTTTCTACATAAAATGTTTTGCAAAACATTTTAAATAGTTATCAGTATATATATATATATAGATAGTTTTTTATTTGTAAGAATAATGTGCATACCTTCACAGAATTTCTATCAAAACAAATGCAAAACATTTTAAATAGTTATCATTAGTTAACATCTTCATGCTGGCTCCCTTATTTTATCTTTGAAAGGACGACATTATTTCCTCTTTTTAGTGATGACACCAGTAACAGTAAGAGTACATTGCAATACAAGTTAAAGCAATAGTTTAAAAGCATACATTGTATTTATAACTAATAATTTTCAATAGTATTCATTATGTTTTTGAAATAAGCAGCTCTGCTTCTCTACTGTGTGAAGCTTGAAATTACTCAAACTGGGTTATTCTTTCAGCAACAAAAATCAAACGTCACATTTGATCATCTTTACTTTGTGAAGTATGAAGTGAAGTTAATATAATTCCCCCCTATAAAACATGTATTCTTCTTTACTAGGGCTATTCATATTGAAGTAGTTAACTAGTTAATCAAATGAATAGATTTCATGTCTGTTGTGTGTGTCTGGTGCCTCTGTAGGAATATCAAGCTGACAGAAAAGCATGACGGGTGCTTTAAAGGTTTTCCTCCTTCTACTTCAAGGTAGGGTTTCCAACAATTGAATGCCTTTCGATGTCTTTAGATTACTCACAAAAAGTGCTAAATATGCTTTTTTGTTTAAAGTTAAGGTTTTGTGTGTGTGTGCTGTTAATTTGGACGGGTTTGTTTTCTTTTAATTATGTTTACATTTCTGCTTAATTTTCTTTCTTTTTTTTAAAGATGAGCTACAGTGTAGAAATGGCAATGAAAATCTTATGACCCGAGCTCCTCCAACGATGCAACATATATAATAAAATACAATATAAATCTATATACATGTAAATAGAATATGATATATACAAGAACAGAATATGAAATTAAATATTGTACATTAAGACAAAGTTAAATACGGTTTATTGCGGTGATAACTATTTAGATAAATAAGTAGATCGCAAGATGACAAACAGATGAATGTTTATCGAGGCACTTAACAGAGCTCAGGTGTTTAGCAGTCTTATGGCCTGTGGGATAAATCTGTCCCTGAGTCTGGTATTTGTTTGAACACTTCATTTTTTTTAACCTTGGCGGATATTTAATTTATTGCTTTCATTTCCCCTCAGGTAGCTTATGCGCCATGAAGTGGGAAATCACCATGCCTCAGAGAATAGATGGACTAACTGGATCCTGTGTGAAGGTCCCCTGCACTTTCGCCGTTGACTCAACGTTTGTTGGACTTCTGGATGGTTCCTGCAAAGCAATTTGGAGAAGAAAAAGCATGCACGGAACAATTGTGTTTGATTCCAGCCTCACTGGAGATCAGGCAATCGGAAACCTCACAGGGAACCTGCTGAACAAGGAGTGTACCACCATCTTCTACAACATGCAACCGTCCCATTCTGACAATTACTACTTCAGGATTCAGTGTGATAACAACCTGAAGGGCACCTATCCAAAAGGAGTCCATATCACCATTCAAAGTTTGTATTGTGTCTTTTAATTTTTTCACTTTACACATCTTTTGTTTTCCCTTTTGTCATTTACTTGTTTTTTTTACTCCTCAGATTCACTGGACCAACCTACCATAACTCCATCTACACTGGAGGTAGAGGAGGGGGCTCTGGTGACGTTGAGCTGCACGGCTGTAGCTCCGTGTCCCATCCTTCCCCCAGATCTGACTTGGACCCCCAGGATAGGTGACATTGAGGAGAAACATGAATCTGAATCCATGGTCTCTGTTATGAACTTCACCTCTTCTTACCTCCACAATGGACAGAATCTTTCGTGCACCGCTCTCTACAAACGACAAGCTGGCAACACCGACCTTTGGTTTGAAAAGTTGATGACCCTCCATGTTCTTTGTGAGTATGTTTCAGGTCTTTTCTTGTTGCTGAGTTGGATGTTGATTTAGTTCACATTTAATCATTCCCTTCATTTGATATAATGTGATGTTATGAAATGTTCCTCTGGGGACTCTGCAGAGCATTTGGATCAAGTTGTGTTTACTAAAACTGCAGACTTGATTATCGAGTGGAAAAAAAGGGGACACTAAACCAAAGTCATTTATCTTTATTTTTATTATTTAAAGGTCACATATCATGCAAAATGCACTTTTAGATGTCTTTAATAAATATGTGTAGACATCACAAAGTGTCGGAAAATACAACCCTCTCTCTTTTCCTGTTTGCACGCAACGGACTCGGAATCAGCACTTCTCTAACAGGGCTGAAATAGAGGGGTATGAGGCATGGCTAGAATGGGTGATCTGTTTGGTATTTTGAGCAAAACACTTCAAAGACATGTTTTTCATATTTATGAGACATATAATATAGAAGCCTAAAAATAGTATAATAGGAGACCTTTAAAGAGGTTTTTCACATTCTCCCAAAAGTTGGAAAGGCCGATTCATGAAACCATCATAATGCTTTAATATTAACAACCTTGGTAGTGCACACAATAGGGTGTTTTGTACATTGGCATGTACAGTAGTATGTCTTTTTGACAAGCGCTATATGAGAAAAAAAAATTCACTTTCACATTTGTCTGTGTGAAAAATGTAAATACAGCCAGAAGCTGGTTAGCGTAGCACAGCACGAAGACTGGCAACAAGTGGAAAAACTAGCCTGGCTCTGTCTAAAGGTAACAAAAACAGCTTACTAGATTTTCAATCATCTCTTCCAGATCCTCCAAAGAACACATCAGTCAGCTACTCTGCTACAGTAAAAGAGGGCAGCTTGGTGAATCTGACCTGCAACGGCAATGCCAATCCAGCTGTGTACACTTGGTACAAAGTGAATGGATGTCAGGTGACCGATATGGGTTCGGGGAAAAGGTTTTCCACCACTGTGTCAGAAGTTGACAGACAATTTTACTGTGAAGTCAGTAACAGATACGGAACCCAGAACTCATCCATCACTCAGATAGACGTACAATGTAAGTCTGATTGAAAAACAGTCAAACAGATAAATATTGACCAGCAACATTTTAAAAGATATTTATTTTTGTTTTATTTAGTTCCTCCCAAGGAAACTACAATAATCATTGAGCCTAAAGGTCCACTTTTGGAGGGCAGCTCTGTTACTCTGCTTTGCAAAAGCCGGGCCAACCCACCTGTGACCAACTACACCTGGTACAAAGGTGATGAAGAGGAAAAGGAGGCTGGATCAAGTTTGGTTTTAAACAATGTCAAACCAAGCAGCAGTGGTGACTACTACTGTGTAGCAGAAAATGAGCATGGGGACCAAAATTCAACACTGATTCAGCTGGACATTCAGTGTAAGTTGATTTTCACAGTAAATACATTGATTTACACTGTCAAGTTCAACAGACTGAATATTGCTCTGGTGAATCTGAAAACTGCAGACTTGATTATTTACTGGAAGAAATTGATACAAACGACTTTTTAAATGTTTACTAACATTTAAAGTAATGTATGTGCTGATTTACTAGAGTTTATTCTTATTTTTATTATTTAAAGGGGGTTTTCACAACCAAAAGTTGGTAAGACATGCTATTGAGTCAATGAGTCATGAAGCCAACACAATGCTTTGAAACTAACAACGTTAGTAGTGCACACAATATGTTTTGTACATTTTACTATGTCATTTTGACAAGTGCTAGATGAGAACATTTGTTTCACTTTCACATTTGTCTGTGAAAAATGTAAGTCTGATTGAAAAACAGTCACACAGAGGATAAATATTGACGAGCAACATTTACAAATATATTCATTTGTATTTTATTTAGTTCCTCCCAAGGAAACTACAATAATCATTCAGCCTAAAGGTCCACTTTCGGAGGGCAGCTCTGTTTCTGCATGAACCTGTAACGTCAGCTACACACTATCCCCTCAGATCTCCATAAGAACATCTTGGTGTCTGTTGACCCCTCTGGTCCGGTGCAGGAGGGTAGCCCTGACAGTTTTGCATTTAACTTGTCACTTATAGGAATTAGCAAAATGGTGAATTTGTATTTGTTTGTTTTTTGCATATTCTGGCCCCCTCTGGTTTTAACGATCGATGTAGTCTGTGGGGACTTTTCAGGCCTCCATTCTTTGTCTATTGGGATCGGTTTTGTCGTGGGAGCTCTGGGGATGCTGCTGGTGTGTTTGCCGCTGCTGCTAATATACTACCGGTGAGAGACAACTCGTTGTAATGCATTTTGAGGTAGTCATCAGGGGGTTAACTCTACTTAACTCTAACATTATCATAAATGACTCGATTTTTTTCTTTTGCAATTTTTTGTGTTTGTCGTAGGAAAGGAAAAGTCATCTCTTCCTCCGACAAGAGAAAGGCGGAGATTTGCAACCCTATAGCTACCAATGTGGTGAGTTTATGTCTTGCACACATTGGCAGGAAGCTTCACATACCCAACTAAATGTACTTTTTGCTGTTTTTGCTGAGTCCTAAAAAATATAATATACTTTGTCAAAACAACATTGTATGGTTTGTCAAAATATATAAATCGTTAAAAGTCATGATATATGTTCTTTTTTCAAAATCATTGTATTCTATATCATGCATTACAAATTCCCAAAAAGTATGTGTTTTGTATGCAATAAAATATTTCAAAAATAATTATATAATCAGTTTCAGGAGTGAAGCTTGTCAGTGTTCTGTAATTGTTTCATTTAGAACAATTCAGAACAAAGTGCTTTAAAACATAGTTTATACAAATAGAAACAGAAATGTAATGCAAAGATAATAAAAAATAGGATTCTAGGAAAACACAATGGATAAAAGGGAAAGGATATGGAATGCCAAACATGAGTTGAAAAAAATTAAACCTATCAATAATAATAATAATAATAATGAAATAATAAAACAAGGACAGAAATAGCGCCCAAAGGTCATCGTCCAACTTAAGTTTTTGGACAAAAAAAACGTAAAAATGTCACCTGTCAAATTGAAAAAGTCGTAGTTTAGAATCTTTTGAAAGTATTTCAGTGTCTTTACGGTTTGTATTGATAGTATGCAATGAAAAATGTGTCAAATATCATAGTTTATTATGTTATAATAAATTCATAGTATAGTATTTAATTTAAATTAAAAAAAAAAACATAGTATATTATTATGCCAGAAAGACATCTCATAATTTAGTATGACGTACCAAACGGCATTTTAAAAAGTAAAAGTGTCCCATAAAATGTAAAGAATATCATAGTATGGGAGAGTGGGGTAAGGTGAGCCATCATTTTAATTATGTTGACCTCCAGGCAACGACAAACGAGATAAAAGTCAAGTGACATCAACAACCTTTACTTCAGGATGTCTTCTGTCAATCAAAATGAAATTAATGCATATATCACAAAAGGTCATGAAAATATGATTTCTTTAAAAAAAGTGGTCTTGTGGCTTAGCTTGCCCAATCTGAGGGGTAAATTGAGTTAAATTAAGCCATCTGGGGGTAAATTGACCTATTGACTTTTTCAAGTTTAAACCTGAGCTGTTTGCCATGGAACTGGTCAGCCAGTTTTTGGTCTGCAAGCTCCTTCTCTCTCCTTTGTGAAGACCCTCTTTGCCTCTGCTGTTCCACTGTACCTACTGTTTTCCTTTCCTTTTCCTCCTTACTTTTCATGTATCTACGCAGGGTTGTCAATATTTCTGTCTTTTGTCGCTGCTCTGATGGATTTTCCACTCTTGACATCAGTGGCCACTCTCTCCATCTCCTCTGTCTGTCTCTTGTTGAACCACTGTCTCTATTTAGCCCATTGACCGTGTGCTTCTCTCCATCACAGCCAAATAGAAATATAGAAAACAAATGTGCACAGTTCACTAGATAAAGGGGGTGGGTCAATTTACCCACTGGCTCATCTTACCCCACTCTCCCACATGGTATTTTAAAAAAAGGAAGCAATTAGCGACTCGTTACTGGCAAACAAGCTACTTCCCAAAAGTGTTCTGTTTAACAATGGGCCTTATTGTGCACTATACCTCCTTTCTACATCACTAAAGCAACTATTTTGTTTTCTGTAGATCAACTCTTCAGAAGTGGATGTGGTTTATGTTAATCAAGCCTCTCTGGAAATGAAAGAAGTAGCTGGGGAAAAACCTCTCCATTACGTCAATGTGGACTCTGCTAAACTGCAGGAGATGACAGGCCTGGACTCAGAGACCGCTGAGTATGATGAGATCCAATCGATCTAAGGAGATGCAGAGGAAGAAGAGAACGTTGCTGACACTCAATTGGAACAAGAAAAGACACCTTAGTCTCTTAGAATTTGTGGTGAAAAGTTTATGCCTGACGTTTAATGGAAATGGTAGTGAAACACAGAATTATGCGCTTCAAACTGTTACAGGACTTCACCATACAAGCAGATCCCTGCTGAGCTACAAAGAAAGCTGCAGCAGCGGGGGTAAAAACTGCTCTGCAGGCAGCCTATTTAAAGGCTTCCAGTTTAGTTCTGGACTTTTGTTACTGTACATATTTGGTCCATAAGATGCATAGCAAAACACAATCACCATAAAATGAATACATACTGTATAGCAGGTAGTTACCCAACAATCAATTATAACTGTACGTATTTCCTTTGAAATCAGGACCTTTACTATATTTAATATTTGAACGCTATCTCGCATCATGATTTTACATTTAAAGCCTTTGCAAAGCGTGAAAGCAGCAGCTGGACATAGTTTGTCAAGCTTTTTTTATAGATTTATTTTTCAAAATACAAAAACTAAGAAATGTTGTTGGCAGTTATACAAATTGTGAAAAGATTACAAAAAGCATAATGACATGCATCAATATGTATTTGGCACATTGTTTGAACATGTTTATTTCAGAAACAAGCCTCTTCTGCATAATATTGCAACATTAAAGCCATCGTCGTAAATGTCAATACTCTTTTTTAAATAATGTATTGTAATGGAAAACACAGTGAGACACGGGGAGAGCTGGAACTTGATGGCAAACACTGATGGTTTATTATAAAGTTATGGCCGGAGAATTCACAAGACATGTGCTGCAGAAAGAAGTTGACAAAGTGGTTGCCCGACCAATTCTGAAGATCTCTACACCAGACCCATTTATCTGGTTCTGAGAGAATAATCAACATTCTGCATAACAAGATAAAACAGGCAAAGCATTGTAACATCTCTATCAGCTGACACCAACAGGCAGAAACAGGGAAACAAAATCATAAGAGCACAGAAGCTCAAAGTTGCAGGCCTTTGCTCAGAGAGGGCAGTACAAACTGATCAACTGGGTCAAAGGGGTGGGCTTGGAAAATGGTTCCCCAACAACCCAGAAGTGTAAACACAATGTCTTTCTTTTTAATTGTAGGTTTCATGGGTTTGGATTAAGCCCACCATTTTGGTACTTACTGATCAAAGGAGAGAAGCAGTGAAACATTGAAATCCAAACTGTATTTAACAATTAGCTGACCTTGTAAGGCAGGATAAGATAATGTAAACTCAGATTTTGATGTGAGAGTACTGCGTCTCCTCTTCATCAGAGTTGATCAAGTCTCTGACGGCTCTCTGAGTCTTTGACTTGAAGTTCGCCTGTGAATAATTGATCTCTAATTCATCCTCACTGGTGTCTGTGTCATCGTTCAATGGATTCGGAGATACGGCTGAGTGTGCTGTGCTGATGTTCTCATAGTCCTCCAGCATTTTTTTATTCTAGAAGAAAACACAGATATAGTCTAGCGTGACACAAGGAGGTGCACTGGCTCCAGATGTTGAACAGATGTGTATACATGCAGTGGGGGAAACTGTTACTTGATGCTTGACTGGCGGCTGAGGTTCAACGCTGAACCAGCTGCAAGCCTTCAGCAGTTTAACACATCAGCCTGCAGCTGGGAGTCTGTTACTGCCAGGTTTCTCTTTGAGCCTGAGCTCCCCCTGCTGGTCTGAGCGAAGCATTACAGCACAGGTGTACACTACATCTACAACGGGGTGTGAACACAATAATAGCAACACCTGTCGAAATAACTTGATCTAATATAACGATGCAACCATTGTATTAGACTGTGTGCTGCGTCACTGTTTCTGGATTGGACTGTTTTATATGGTCAGGTGTTTCCTCAAATATGTCCATATCCTGTATATTTTTTTTCAGAAATTAAATTTTTATGAATTAAGTCATTTGGAAATGCATGTGGGTTTGATATGCAAACAAATGAAGCTCAGCGCAAGTTCAGGCAGGAAGACCTATCACTTCGTATTGTACGTCATGGCAATACTCGCTCCCTTCACTAAATGATGGGGAGCGCCACTCCTCACGCTAACCTATCACTCCCCTCCATTCACAAGCCTAATTATCGCACCTGTTAATATATATATATGCTCTCCCCTTTTCCATCAGCTGTCTTCCAGGTGTCAACGCGCAAGCAGCAGCAGGGCTTCGTCCCAGCTCCAGGTATATATTCATCAGCTCCGCAGTCTTGCGGATTAAGCTACAGGCGGCGTTCCCCAGTTGGCTAGCGGTTCTAGCCGGCCACCCCGCAAACCCGGGCGCGGAAGGAAAAGACAAGGACATCGGGCTCCACAGAAGTTCCTCCGGCTTAATGGAAAGGGGCTACTTCAGGCAAACAATTGACGCACGCCTTCAGTCGAGAGAGAGCATCACTGGCATCAGGGCCGCTCTAATGCGGCGCTTCACGCGGAACGGGCCCTCATTGCTCGCGAAGCTTCACCCATTTCTGGCTTCAACTACAACCCCTCTTGCAGGCAGGCAGGGCTTAAGCTACATCCCATCGAAGCTACTTCTCCTCCCGGCTCAGTAGCCAGTACTGGACACTAAGTGCGTAGACGGCTAGCAGGTTCAGTGCACAGCAGGCTTGCCTCCTTTCCCTGCGCCTCACCGCTAAAACAGGCAAGAAAAGAGAAGAGGAAAAAGAGAGGAAGAAAAGAGAGAGAAGAAGAAGAGCAAAGAAGAAGAACAAGGAAGAGAAAAGCAAAAGAAGCGAAGAACGAAGAAAAAAGGAGAGAGAAAAAGAAAAGAACGGAAGAAAGAAAAGAGAGGAGGAAAGAGAAGAAGAATAAGGAGAGAGAAAAAGAGAGAAGTTCGTTTATGCATTGTTGCCTTTAGTTCAGGGTTAAGGTGAGTTTCAGGCAGCTTCGGGTGTAACGCGTTACAGCATGGAGTTATGCAGTTCGGGTAACTACTACCCGTCACAATAATCAGTAAGTACCGCAGTTTCAAACTTCAACACAGATGCTGCCCATCCGTGGTTTTTTTGGGGGCGTTCCTTTCAGGGAGAAAGAGAAGTTAATGTAAGATGATAGAAGACAGTCTAATCACCCAACCAGCACATCAGCATCTACGTATCACCGTCGCGTAATTAAACTGCTAATTAAGCTAGTCCTATATCAGGGCTCGACAGTAACGTTTGCCAGGTTGCCATTGGCAACCATTCAGAAAAATGTCAACCACTTCTTGTACTTTGGTTGCCATCAGTGGTAACCAGTTTTTAACATAAGAAATAAGGAAAGCAAAACGTGCACCCCAAAATAGATAAATGTTCATATTTGTTTTAAGAGTGATATTTAATTGTTGTGACCAGTCGGAACCTGATACTTAAATTGCACGTGCATTGGCGTGATTACGGAGCCAGAAAGCGATGCACGTTTACTCGCGTGCGCGGTGCGCCGTGTGTTTGTTTTACAACAAAATTGCGAAGCAAAAATAAGTTGTTTGACTGTGTGGTAAAAAGTTCAGCCAACACCTCAAGTTCTCAAATGAATGTCCAAAGTGATTCAACTGATGGAGCGTAAGGTAAAACCCGAACGAAAAACAAAGAGGAATGTTTTCCATTCACTTCCGGTAAAAGTTCCTTCAAAAATAAGAGTCCCGATCTTATTACTACCAAAATAAAAGTGCAAAACGAAACTTTACCATAGAAAAATGGTTGCATTCAATTATAATCACTTCTATAAAAAGGTAACACATTTTAAATATAGTTAGACATATTAAAGGTAATTTACAGCATCGATAATTAATATCAAATGTTTAACTGTGAATGGTTTTCATTTATTTAACATTAGAAATGTATTAGTCTGGCCAATCCAAGACTTCAATGCTGAAGGGCCAATGGGTCTATGGTGGGGGTCAGCACAAAGGTCAAGAAAACCCACATTTGAAAGGGAGACAACGGATGATCAAGAAACTGGTGACTTGCTCAATTCATTTGTGAGGGATCTATGAAGAACAGGACAACAGCAGCACTACTGGTATTTTGTATACCAGCAATTGAGGGTGGACAAGTTTACTACCACTTAGGTTCAAATAAGTGCGTTAATTACTTATTGTAAATCATTTGAACATTCTTGTGTCACATGTTCATTATTAAGTTGATGTATAACTGTATAGCATCTTAATTATTTAAAATATAAGGTATCTAAAAAAAGGGCAACCGTATTTTCAGTTTTGGCAACCAAAAGCGGATGCATGGTTGCCAGCCTGGCAACCACTTTTAAAAGTTAGCGTTGAGCCCTGCCTATATCATGGGTCATGTCTCAGTATTTACCTAAGCAAATATTATTTCATGCTGCTCATATTGCACTCATATATTTGGTTTCATGCTCACATGGCTTATGTTAAGCAGGGTATGATATTCATGCATCATTGTACTCGAGCTAACAGCCGCATTACATTGTCTACATCTCCCTCATCGCCGGGCATCGGCTCGTGCCGGCTATCCAAGATCTCTCCAGCTTACCTCTGGTAAACATGCATATAACTGGTGGTGGTGTCTTAAGAGCATTTCAGGGCTCGTTCAGGATAGGTGCAGCAAACCTGCCGCAATCAAGGTAATTGTTCCACTTCCCTACAACAACCGCTTCTCATCCTACATTCGTCCGAACCTCAGTGCCGTGCTGGCTATCCAAAGGTCTCTCCAACCTTAAAATTGGTACGTATTCATATAACTGGTGGTGGTTCTTAGCATGTCAGCACGTATATTCGCCCCGCGGCTCATATTTATCCTTGCATGTCTAACCCTGTACGTCCAGGTTGTAACCTTCGGGTCTGTATAAAATGTGTCCCTGCGAAGTCAGGTTGCCCCATATGTCCGGGATGCCCCGTACGTCCAGGAAGCCCTGTACGTCCAGGGAGGATGCCTAGGAGGCATCAGTATGTCTAAATCCCCACATGTATTAACCTCTCATTTCATCCATAGATTTCCACTGCATCCCACAAGGTAAGATTTCATCACGTTCAGTACTTCATACTTTCACTTCTTTTGGGGGTTCATCGGAAACGGTTCTTCCCTTCCCGAATGACATCCTACCAAACCTGGGCCTAATCGCCAAACACCATTTCATTCACTTGTTATAAACTGTCATCATTGTTTCATTTATATAATGTGACCCGATAATAAACATGTATTTCATACATACGTCTCTCCTGATTGAAATGAAGCTCAGCGCAAGTTCAGGCAGGAAGACCTATCACTTCATATTGCACGTCATGGCAATACTCGCTCCCTTCACTAAATGATGGGGAGCGCCACTCCTCAAGCTAACCTATCACTTCCCTCCATTCACAAGCCTAATTATCGCACCTGTTAATCCCTCTATATATGCTCTCCCCTTTTCCATCAGCTGTCTTCCAGGTGTCAACGCGCAACCCTCCTCCACCCCTTCGCCTCCTGCTTCCAACTCAGGGCCAAGCTCAACCTTCTCCCTTCCAACCGGACCTAACCACTTATCACCACCACCAGTGTCTAGACCCGGGGGGGGTTCATCGGAAAAGGTTCTTCCCTTCCCGAATGACATCCTACCAAACCTGGGCCTAATCGCCAAACACCATTTCATTCACTTGTTATAAACTGTCATCATTGTTTCATTTATATAATGTGACCCGATAATAAACATGTATTTCATACATACGTCTCTCCTGATTGAAATGAAGGCATACACTGTTATGAATGAACTATTAAATGGTTATTATTAAAACGTTTGTTCTAATTTGCTCTTTTTTTCAATCAAAACCTGTATCTGCAACTTAATAATGGCACACAAATATCTGCATTTTCGTTCAATCATGCAGTCTTTGATTCATATTTAGCTATTTTGCAATGTGCTGTTTATTCTCTTTCAAATACAGTAGGTTGTAGAAAGTTGCATAATGTCCAGTCGTCCCTATTATTAGTTGTGCTTAGTGTCAGTTTTAACAATATTTTCACAATTACTAATCATTGTTCCTGTGTCGTGTGTTTGTATATACTTGTATTTCTTATTTATAGTAAAGTGTATTACCAAATATCTTACATTTATATTATAGCTTTTTCAGTGAAACTCATAAAGTTGATGTCCTAGGAGTATTTGTTGTAGCACTTTAGATAACATTTCACAAAACACTGTTATTTTCTATATTTATTTATTTCCAACAAATATGAGTGGACTTTCATCAAATCATGCACACACACTCCTACATCCCTGACACCTGCGTAACTTATTACCTGTTTATTTTGTTAAGTATTTTAACGATGACCACTGTTTCCTTGCAGTGCAGTGTGCACATAGCAACACAGTAATAAGCTGGTAAATAAATGTTCTTTATTGACGCAGAACACAATTTCCTTCCTGTTAGAGAGTTGGTGCTTAAGAGGATCTTCATTAAGATGTCATTTTTACATGATCAAGAACAAACCAGAAACAATCTAATTGTGTATTTGGTCGTGATATATATATTTATTTGCACCAGTCGTGGCACCTTTAGAGCAAATATCGTGCTCTTTTGAGATGCTTACTGTAACAGATAAGAAGAGTCTATATAAGGCTTTGACCTCATGTCTCAGACGCTTAACCACTTCTGTCTTTCTTACAGCCAACTAAACTGACATCAGTGCTGTTTGAAAATCAGCCTACAGTTTGTAACATTACATTCTTGGTTTGATTCTAGAAGAATCCCAGCATGAATACTTGTATGTCAAACACCAAGTATCTGTGTTTTAATCAAACTGATTCACTTTTCCTTCATCGTGTTCATCTCTGCGTAGCTCCTAAATGTGGCTGCTGAGGAAAGTTCAGAAATAGTTTCTGCTTGTTCAAAAACATCCCACACAATGCCCACTGGCAACTAGTTTGGTAAAGTCTTTACACTTCACTTTGTTTTCACTTATATTTAGTTCAACTTGACTGTTTCATTTATGACACTTTATAACTTCTACTGTTTTTGCATGTAAAGTATCACATTGTTGTTTCTTCCCTCTTTCTGCATTGCCTTTCATTTTGTTTCTCTTCACTTCCTCTTTGTTTCAAAATGACAACATGATCTGATGAAACAGTTGAGTACTTGAGTGTGGAAACAAATGTCATATTTTATATTTTTCTGTTTATTGAATATGTAAATCAACAGCTCACTTTTGAAAACACATTTATATTTCATTATAAAATCTGGTGTGGAACATTGTTATGTGGATCCCTTAGAAATGACTGATGGGACTTGCATTAATGTAGTAAAAAGAGATTCTAAACTCTATGGTGCTGGAGGCCACACCCCGAACACATCTTTCAAAAGCCATCAACACGCGACACCAGTCTGACATGACTCAGTTGTTGGACTATTACCACTGACCCTTCCATGCTGGTGAAACCTTTATTTGTTTCTTTATCAATTTCTGAAACATAGATCAGTACTGTATATACTACTACTACTAATGTATTTATTTCTTCTCTAGAAACAGAAAATATCGTATGCTGACCATCATTGTTGGCTGTAAGGTAAGATATTTGTTTTTTAAAACTCAAATGATTGCAAGTCATAAAATGGCAGGCTTATTTTGTTAGCTAATTCAGTCAAATGTTGTTTGTTCGTGGTAAGAATAATTGACATACCTTTTAAAGAAGTTTTGTATTTATTTTATTACTTTCTACATAAAATGTTTTGCAAAACATTTTAAATAGTTATCAGTATATTTATATATAGTTTTTTATTTGTAAGAATAATGTGCATACCTTTACAGAATTGCCATCACAACATATGCAAAACATTTTAAATAGTTATCATTCGTTAACATCTTCATGCTGGCTCCCTTATTTTATCTTTGAAAGGACGACATTATTTCCTCTCTTTAGTGATGACACCAGTAACAGTAAGAGTACATTGCAATACAAGTTAAAGCAATAGTTTAAAAGCATACATTTTATTTATAACTAATACTTTTCAATAGTATTCATTATGTTTTTGAAATAAGCAGCACTGCTTCTCTACTGTGTGAAGCTTGAAATTACTCAAACTGGGTTATTCTTTCAGCAACAAAAATCAAACGTCACATTTGATCATATTTACTTTGTGAAGTATGAAGTGAAGTTAATATAATTCCCCCCTATAAAACATGTATTCTTCTTTACTAGGGCTATTCATATTGAAGTAGTTAACTAGTTAATCAAATGAATACATTTCATGTCTGTTGTGTGTGTCTGGTGCCTCTGTAGGAATATCAAGCTGACAGAAAAGCATGACGGGTGCTTTAAAGGTTTTCCTCCTTCTACTTCAAGGTAGGGTTTCCAACAATTGAATGCCTTTCGATGTCTTTAGATTACTCACAAAAAGTGCTAAATATGCTTTTTTTTTTTAAATTAAGGTTTTTGTGAGTGTGTGCTGTTAATTTGGACGGGTTTGTTTTCTTTTAATTATGTTTACATTTCTGCTTAATTTTCTTTATTTTTTTTAAAGATGAGCTACAGTGTAGAAATGGCAATGAAAATCTTATGACCCGAGCTCCTCCAACGATGCAACATATATAATAACATACAATATAAATCTATATACATGTAAATAGAATAGGATATATACAAGAACAGAATATGAAATTAAATATTGTACATTAAGACAAAGTTAAATCCGGTTTATTGCGGTGATAACTATTTAGATAAATAAGTAGATCGCAAGATGACAAACAGATGAATGTTTATCGAGGCACTTAACAGAGCTCAGGTGATTAGCAGTCTTATGGCCTGTGGGATAAAACTGTCCCTGAGTCTGGTATTTGTTTGAATACTTCATTTTTTTAACCTTGGCAGATTTTTAATTTATTGCTTTTATTTCACCTCAGGTAGCTTATGCGTGAAGTGGGAAATCACCATGCCTCAGAGAATAGATGGACTAACTGGATCCTGTGTGAAGGTCCCCTGCACTTTCGCCGTTGACTCAACGTTTGATGGACTTCTGGATGGTTCCTGCAAAGCAATTTGGAAAAGACGAAGCATGGACGGAACAATTGTGTTTGATTCCAGCCTCACTGGAGATCAGGCAAGCAGAAACATTCTGCAAGGAAACCTCACAGGGAACCTGCTGAACAAGGAGTGTACCACCATCTTCTACAACATGCCACCGTCCCATTCTGACAAATACTACTTCATGATTCAGTGTGATAACAACCTGAAGGGCACCTATCCAACAGGAGTCCGTATCACCATTCAAAGTTTGTATTGTGTCTTTTAATTTTTTCACTTTACACATCTTTTGTTTTCCCTTTTGTCATTTACTTGTTTTTTTTACTCCTCAGATTCACTGGACCAACCTACCATAACTCCATCTACACTGGAGGTAGAGGAGGGGGCTCTGGTGACGTTGAGCTGCACGGCTGTAGCTCCGTGTCCCATCCTTCCCCCAGATCTGACTTGGACCCCCAGGATAGGTGACATTGAGGAGAAACATGAATCTGAATCCATGGTCTCTGTTATGAACTTCCCCTCTTCTTACCTCCACAATGGACAGAATCTTTCGTGCACCGCTCTCTACAAACGACAAGCTGGCAACACCGACCTTCGGTTGGAAAAGTTTATGACCCTCCATGTTCTTTGTGAGTATGTTTCAGGCCTTTTTCTGGTTGCTGAGTTGGATGTTGATTTAGTTCACATTTAATCATTCCCTTCATTTGATATAATGTGATGTTAGGAAATGTTCCTCTGGGGACTCTGCAGAGTATTTGGATCAAGTTGTGTTTACTAAACTGCAGACTTGATTATCGAGTGGAAAAAAAGGGGACACTAAACCAAAGTCATTTATGAGCTGACTTGAGTTTATTCTTATTTTTATTATTTAAAGGTCACATATCATGCAAAATGCACTTTTAGATGTCTTTAATAAATATGTGTAGACATCACCAAGTGTCAGAAAATACAGCCCTCTCTCTTTTCCTGCTTGCCCACATCTCTAAAAATAGGGGTACAATGGAGCTGCTTACCGTTATTATGTAATATCGGAAATGTGAGCTGGCTTTACTTCCACGGCCCTATCAGAAACGTTGCTGTATCAGAAACAATGTGCAACGTTTTGGAAGTAATATGGTCTGTGTTTACATTAGCAAGCAACGGACTCGGAATCAGCACTTCTCTAACAGGGCTGAAATAGAGGGGTATGAGGCATGGCTAGAATGGGTGATCTGTTTGGTATTTTGAGCAAAACACTTCAAAGACATGTTTTTCATATATATGAGACATATAATATAGATGCCTAAAAATAGTATAATAGGAGACCTTTAAAGAGGTTTTTCACATTCTCCCAAAAGTTGGTAAGACTTGTATTGATTCATGAAGCCATCATAATGCTTTAATATTAACAACCTTGGTAGTGCACACAATAGGGTGTTTTGTACATTGGCATGTAGTATGTCTTTTTGACAAGTGCTATATGAGAAAATTTGTTTCACTTCCACATTTGTCTGTGTGAAAAATGTAACTACAGCCAGAAGCTGGTTAGCGTAGCACAGCACAAAGACTGGCAACAAGTGGGAAAACTAGCCTGGCTCTGTCTAAAGGTAACAAAAACAGTTTACTAGATTTTCAATCATCTCTTCCAGAGAACACATCAGTCAGCTACTCTGCTACAGTAAAAGAGGGCAGCTTGGTGAATCTGACCTGCAACGGCAATGCCAATCCAGCTGTGTACACTTGGTACAAAGTGAATGGAGGTCAGGTGACCGATGTGGGTTCGGGGAAAAGGTTTTCAACCACTGTGTCAGAAGTTGACAAACAATTTTACTGTGAAGTCAGTAACAGATACGGGACCCAGAACTCATCCATCACTCAGATAGACGTACAATGTAAGTCTGATTGAAAAACAGTCAAACAGATAAATATTGACCAGCAACATTTAAAAAGATATTTATTTTTGTTTTATTTAGTTCCTCCCAAGGAAACTACAATAATCATTGAGCCTAAAGGTCCACTTTTGGAGGGCAGCTCTGTTTCTCTGCTTTGCAAAAGCCGGGCCAACCCACCTGTGACCAACTACACCTGGTACAAAGGTGATGAAGAGGAAAAGGAGGCTGGATCAAGTTTGGTTTTAAACAATGTCAAACCAAGCAGCAGTGGTGACTACTACTGTGTAGCAGAAAATGAGCATGGGGACCAAAATTCAACACTGATTCGGCTGGACATTCAGTGTAAGTTGATTTTCACCGTAAAGACATTGATTTACACTGTCAAGTTCAACAGACTGAATATGGCTCTGCTGTATAGAGAGTAGTACTGTCTCTGAGGCCAAGACTGACAGTATAGTCCAGTGGTTCTCAAACTTTTTCTGTCAGGCCCCCCATTTGGAAAAAAAAAATGTCGGGCCCCCCCAACACAAATAGTCAGGCTCAGTGGCCAACACAAATAGTCGGGGTGCTGTGGGGTAGCTTGACGTTTCATAGAGGGTGCTCAAACATTTAGGGTTTCCCATTAATGTACCGGTCACCACAGTTGAATTTGAAACTACAACAATCCCCACGCATATACACAGTGTACCCACGGCTGTTACAATTAAGGCTTGATAATCAGCTCACGGCATAGGTGTAAGAAGGGGTAAAGTGCTATTTTTATAGGTGGTGTGTGGACCTCACACCACCTAGACCGGGGGGTCCGGGGGCATGCTCAACACCCATTTGAAACAGAACTGTAAACAGATTTACTTTTTCTTTATGGATATTTTACAAATCACCCTTTTAAACTTTGTTATTTTTTTACTGTCATATAGTATTTCATACCTGTTTTTAATTTAATCTCTTATTTTTTTATAACTATAATGATCATATAAAGGTGTGCCTCGGAAATAATTGTTTACATTAATGGTGACCAAAACGTTTGAGACCCACTGAGATAACACTGAGAGAGTCCTTTAGCTCACTGAGTCTCTCAGTCTGACAGGAGAGGACTCTCCTCCACCTTGTTGTTGAAAAAACTCCTTATATCCGTTAGCGTAGCTCGCTAGCACCAGAAGCTAACAACAACGATCTCCGGTACCGGTGCGCTCTCTCTCTCTCGCTCGTGCACGCACACAAAATGGCTCGTTCCACACACACACAGAGCTGAGCTTTAATGAAACACAGAGACCCAGACGTAATAGTACTGTACTGTATCATATTATTTTCGAATAAATAATTTTTCAAATTATGATTTTAAAAAATAATAATTTTATAACCATTTTTCCTCCTGGTCTCTCGGGCCCCCCCCTGTCATGCCTCCGCCCCCCACTTTGAGAACCACTGGTATAGTCTAAGGCAGGGATGGGCAACTTTGAGGATTGTGAGGGCCAAAAAAAAATTTCCTCACTACCAGAGGGCCACTTCGTGACCATTCACTTCCATCGGCAGGATACTATATCCACAACATTTAAATAGCCAACTTTAGCTACTAATTTAATGAAAATAACTAAATATATATAGGCAATAAATGTTTATTGTACCAAACACTAACACTGAGTTTAACAACGAATATTCATCTTTGTATTGTGTTTCTATGCTTCCCTCACATTCCATACATAAAACCAGGAACATATGCATTTTTCTGAACTTCACCCACAGCTGGATCAGTAAGCTATACATCAGGGATGGGCAACTTTGAGGATTGTGAGGGCCAAAAAAAAATGTCCTCACTACCAGAGGGCCACTTCGTGACCATTCACTTCCATCGGCAGGATACTATATCCACAACATTTAAATAGCCAACTTTAGCTACTAATTTAATGAAAATAACTAAATATATATAGGCAATAAATGTTTATTGTACCAAACACTAACACTGAGTTTAACAACGAATATTCATCTTTGTATTGTGTTTCTATGCTTCCCTCACATTCCATACATAAAACCAGGAACATATGCATTTTTCTGAACTTCACCCACAGCTGGATCAGTAAGCTATACATCTTTATGAGATACTTGTGGCCTCTCCTGCTGCTGCACAATAGACTGAATGTCAATATCAACATTTGTACATCCGATTTGCATGAGATGGAACAGTGTCTCATCTGTCAGTCTGTTTCTCTCCCTTGACTTGATGTGCTTCATCATAGAGAAGTTGCTCTCGCAGATGTAAGTGCTGCCAAACATGCTGGCCATTGAGAGCGCAAAATCCCTGAGGAGTGGAAAGCGGGACTCGGGTAGCAGTCTCCAAAAGGAAATTCCCCTCTCCTGGCGCTTTGCTAGAAAGGGGGCTGACTGTAGTTCGCACATTTCAAGCTGCAACTCAGGGGGCTGCTCGATGATTGCAGCCGAGAGGGGGTTAGTGAATAACTCGATGCGTGGCTGCATGGTGTGGAAATCTTGAAAGCGCTTCTTAAACTGCTGCTGCAGTGTTTCTATGTCGGCTCTGTACTTGGGTAATGTTTTCTCACATTCGGGGGCATTTTGGCGCATCTCTTCACATGACGGGAAGTGCGCCAGATTAGGACGGTCGGCTGAAAATCCGTCTTTAAACAGAGTCAGTTTAGTAACAAATGCGTTCATGTGCGCATATAGATCCAACACGGTTTGGCATCTTCCCTGTAACCGCATATTCAGGTGATTAAGATGCGAGGTAATGTCCGCAAGGAAAGCCATGTCGAGAAGAAAATCTGTATTCCTGAGTTTTGCGCAGTACGCACTTGTATCACATTGGATGGTGTCCTCCAAGAACACAGGGATTTCTGCGCGTAGCGCAAAAAACCTCTCCAAGCATTTTCCACGGCTCATCCACCTTATCTGTAAATCACCGTATGCGGCGTTCACTTAATCCAAAAAGGCTATAAACTTCCTGTGATTGAGAGACTGGTTCCCTCCTCGAATGAGATTAGTAGTCTTGGTAACTAAATCCATGACATGGCTAACGTTCGTTGATTTGGCACACAGAGCCTCCTGCAATATCAAAACGAAATTTGATTTAGCCTGATTTTTTTTTTACAACGAATGCCCACATTCAAAACCATTAGAATAGATAACAATAATGTTACCCACCTGATGTATGATGCAGTGCACTATTGGACAGTCAACGCCACTCTGGCGGAGGAGGCCGGCAAATCCAGTGCGCTTTCCTTGCATTGCTGGCGCACCATCGGTAACAACAGCTGAGAGCTTGTGAAATCCTCCGTGCGCACTTACAACATTTTCAACAGTGGCGAAAATATCTTGTCCTTTGGTAGTGCCATGCAAAGAAGCCAGTTTCAATAACTCCTTGTGCACTTCAAATGAACTGTTAATGTCCCGTGTGTAGATGAGAAGCTGGCTCACATCAGTCACATCAGTGCTCTCATCCAACGCTAAGGAAAAGTATGCACAGTCATGCATGACTTGTTTTACCTTTTGTTCGACATGATTTTGTATTTCAAATATTCTTCGTGTCACTGTCCGACGGGACAAAGAGACGGTTTCAAAGTTTTTAGCCATGTTGTCATCTCCGAATGCTTTAGCCATCTGGACTGCACAACTTTTCACCATTTCGCCGTCAGACAGGGGCTTCTTAGCTTTAGCAAGCTCAAGGGAAACGGCATAAGACGCCGTGAGAGACGATTGCTGTGTAGTCGTGGCTCTGGTAAAAAAGGTCTGCTGCATATTCTCCCTTTCAGGTCAGCAACGATGGCGACTCTGGCAGCTCCTGTGTGCTTTTCATATTTGTCTTTATGGGTGCTGTTGTAGTGGCGACTTAAATTGTAGTCCTTCATTGCCGATTTAGTTTCAAGACACACCAAACACATAGGTTTGCCTTTGAATTCTGTAAACAGATAATCTATTTCCCATTTTGGCTGAAAGAGACGGTTTTCTAGGTTCAGTTTTCTTTTTTGGGCGCTCATGTTTCTTTTCCCGCTAACGGAGGAAAGCCGCGAGGTAAACAGAAGACAATATACATTTGGCTGCAGGCCTCATGAATTTGGGGGGAGCGCCCTCTAGCGGTGAATATTATTAATTACAAGTGGGGTCTGGTTCAAATGATTTGCTTGTTTACAACTGTGAAACCAATATATTTTTGTAAATTGACTCGCGGGCCGCCCAAAGTGAGGGCGGTGGCCACATGCGGCCCGCGGGCCGCCAGTTGCCCATCCCTGTATTAGATCAAGTTATATCGACAGGTGCTGCTAGTATTGTGTTCACACCCTGTTGTAGTTTAAGTGTACACCTGTGCTGTAATGCTTCGCTCAGACCAGCAGGGGGAGCTCAGGCTCAAAGAGAAACCTGGCAGTAACAGACTCCCAGCTGCAGGCTGATGTGTTAAACTGCTGAAGGCTTGCAGCTGGTTCAGCGTTGAACCTCAGCCGCTACTCAAGCATCAAGTAACAGTTTCCCCCACTGCATTTATACACATCTGTTCAACATCTGGAGCCAGTGCACCTCCTCGTGTCACGCTAGACTATATCTGTGTTTTCTTCTACAGTAGAATGAAAGAGGCTCCAGGACTACGAGAACATCAGCACAGCACACTCAGCCGTATCTCCGACTGATGACACAGACACCAGTGAGGATGAATTAGAGATCAATTATTCACAGGTGAACTTCGAGTCAAACACTCAGAGAGCCGTCAGAGACTTGATCAACTCTGATGAAGAGGAGACGCAGTACTCTCACATCAAAATCTGAGTTTACATTATCTTATCCTGCCTTACAAGGTCAGCTAATTGTTAAATACAGTTTGGATTTCAATGTTTCACTGCTTCTCTCCTTTGATCAGTAAGTACCAAAATGGTGAGCTTAATCCAAACCCATGAAACCTACAATTAAAAAGAAAGACATTGTGTTTAAACTTCTGGGTTGTTGGGGAACCATTTTCCAAGCCCACCCCTTTGACCCAGTTGATCAGTTTGTACTGCCCTCTCTGAGTACAGGCCTGCAACTTTGGGCTTCTGTGCTCTCAGGATTTTGTTTCCCTGTTCCTGCCTGTTGGTGTCAGCTGATTGAGATGTTACAATGCTTTGCCTGTTTTATCTTGTTATGCAGAATGTTGATTATTCTCTCAGAACCAGATAAATGGGTCTGGGGTAGAGATCTTCAGAATTGGTCGGGCAACCGCTTTGTCAACTTCTTGCTGCAGCACATGTCTTGTGAATTCTCCGGCCATAACTTTATAATAAACCATCAGTGTTTGCCATCAAGTTCCAGCTCTCCCCGTGTCTCACTGTGTTTTCCATTACAATACATTATTTAAAAAAGAGTATTGACATTTACGACGATGGCTTTAATGTTGCAATATTATGCAGAAGAGGCTTGTTTCTGAAATAAACATGTTCAAACAATGTGCCAAATACATATTGATGCATGTCATTACGCTTTTTGTAATCTTTTCACAATTTGTATAACTGCCAACAACATTTCTTAGTTTTTGTATTTTGAAAAATAAATCTATAAAAAAAGCTTGACAAACTATGTCCAGCTGCTGCTTTCACGCTTTGCAAAGGCTTTAAATGTAAAATCATGATGCAAGATAGCGTTCAAATATTAAATATAGTAAAGGTCATGATTTCAAAGGAAATACGTACAGTTATAATTGATTGTTGGGTAACTACCTGCTATACAGTATGTATTCATTTTATGGTGATTGTGTTTTGCTATGCATCTTATGGACCAAATATGTACAGTAACAAAAGTCCAGAACTAAACTGGAAGTCTTTAAATAGGCTGCCTGCAGAGCAGTTTTTACCCCGCTGCTGCAGTTTTCTTTGTAGCTCAGCAGGGATCTGCTTGTAAGGAGAAGTCCTGTAGCAGTTTGAAGCGCATAATTCTGTGTTTCACTACCATTTCCATTAAACGTCAGCCATAAACTTTTCACCACAAGGTCTATGAGACTAAGGTGTCTTTTCTTGTTCCAATTGAGTGTCAGCAACGTTCTCTTCTTCCTCTGCATCTCCTTAGATCGATTGGATCTCATCATACTCAGCGGTCTCTGAGTCCAGGCCTGTGATCTCCTGCAGTTTAGCAGAGTCCACATTGACGTAATGGAGAGGTTCTTCCCCAGCTACTTCTTTCATTTCTAGAAAGGCTTGATTAACATAAACCACATCCACTTCTGAAGAGTTGATCTACAGAAAACAAAATAGTTGCTTTAGTGATGTAGAAAGGAGGTATAGTGCACAATAAGGCCCATTGTTAAACAGAACACTTTTGGGAAGTAGCTTGTTTGCCAGTAACGAGTCGCTAATTGCTTCCTTTTTTTTAAATACCATGTGGGAGAGTGGGGTAAGATGAGCCAGTGGGTAAATCGACCCACCCCCTTTATCTAGGGAACTGTGCACATTTGTTTTCTATATTTCTATTTGGCTGTGATGGAGAGAAGCACACGGTCAATGGGCTAAATAGAGCCAGTGGTTCAACAAGAGACAGACAGAGGAGATGGAGAGAGTGGCCACTGATGTCAAGAGTGGAAAATCCATCAGAGCAGCGACAAAAGACCGAAATATTGACAACCCTGCGTAGATACATGAAAAGTAAGGAGGAAAAGGAAAGGAAAACAGTAGGTACAGTGGAACAGCAGAGGCAAAGAGGGTCTTCACACAGGAGAGAGAAGGAGCTTGCAGACCAAAAACTGGCTGACCAGTTCCATGGCAAACAGCTCAGGTTTAAACTTCAAAAAGTCAATAGGTCAATTTACCCCCAGATGGCTTAATTTAACTCAAATCCCACTCAGATTGGGCAAGCTAAGCCACAAGACCACTTTTTTCTTTAAGAAATCATATTTTCATGACCTTTTGTGATATATGCATTAATTTCATTTTGATTGACAGAAGACATCCTGAAGTAAAGGTTGTTCATGTCACTTGACTTTTATCTCGTTTGTCGTTGCCTGGAGGTCAACATAATTAAAATGATGGCTCACCTTACCCCACTCTCCCATACTATGATGTTCTTGACATTTTTGACACTTTGTTCTGCATTTTTGTAAATGAAAAAATTACAGAACACTGACAAGCTTCACTACTGAAACAGATTGTATAACCGATTATTTTCGAAATGTTTCATTGCATACAAAACACATACTTTTTTGGAATGACTTTTAACGATCTATGTATTTTTGACATACCATACAATGCTGTTTTGACAAAGTATATTATATTTTTTAGGACTCGGCAAAAACAGCAAAAAGTACATTTTGTTGGGTATTTGGAGCTTCCTGCCAATGTGTGCAAGACATAAACTCACCACATTAGTAGCTAAAGGGTTGCAAGTCTCTGCCTTTCCCTTGTCGGAGGAAGAGATGACTTTTCCTTTCCTACGACAAACACAAATAAATTGCAAAAGAAAAAAATAGAGTCATTTATTAGAATTTTCTCATAAAGTCTTTCATTTAATTGTTTTCGGATATATTTAGCAATTGTTTGAGGTGGCCATGGTTGCGCTACTTCAATTTGCTGCCTGCCTGGTCCCCAGAGCTAACCCCCTGATGACTACCTCAAAATACATTTACAATATTAGTAGTAGCTTTGAAAAAAAAGGGTTGTCTCTCACCGGTAGTATATTAGCAGCAGCAGTACACACACCAGCAGCATCCCCAGAGCTCCCATGACAAAACTGATCCCAATTGACAAAGAGTGGAGGCCTGAAAATTCCCCACAAACCACATTGATCGTTAAAACCAGAGAGGGCCAGAATATGCAAAAAAACAAACAAAGTACTGTGGGGATTGCCCACAGTACTGAATGTATGTGAGTCGCTTTGGGTAAAAGCGTCTAACAAGTGACAGGTAATGTAATGTAACAATAACCACATTCTTCATTACAAGGACACTCTCTCTACGGCTAAATCCACATACCTGCACTATGAAAGTGATATATAAATAAAGCTTTATTATTATTATAACATAAAATAAATCTTTTATAACAATAGTTAATTACAATCTTTTTGTTTTACTTCCCCTAAGTTCTGTCATTACTTTCCCAGAAGCAGAATAAAAGGTTGCACTCACTGGCCAATGTATTAGTTACACCTGTTCAACTGCTTTGTGACACAAATATCTAATCAGCCAATTACAAGGCAGCAACTTAAAGCATTTGGGATGTAGACATGGTCAAGACGACCTGTTGAAGTTCAAACAGATCATCAGAATGGGGAGGAAAGGTGATTTAAGTGACTTTGAACTTGGCATGGTTGTTGCCATGAGTATTTCAGAAACTGCTGATCTATGGGAATTTTCACGCACAACCATCTGTATGGTTTACAGAGAATGGTCAGAAAATAACCACATTGATCATTAAAACCAGAGAGGCAGATTATGCAGAAAACCAAACAAATACAAATTCACCATCTCGCAATTCCTCTACCTTGCTCAGTTTTGCTAAGCAAAAAAATGTTAAAAGCAAAACTGTCAGAGCCCAGTGAGTTGATGCTGAGGCAGACTAGAGAGAGCGTGTCTTCGTCCAGATCGTACAGGGTGATGATGCTCTTCATGCCCACGTTCCCCAGGGACTCTTCCCTGATTGGGATGGCAGCAGAGTGATTGACAGGCTCTCCGGCCAACTTCCAAACCAGGGAGGGAGGCGGGTTCCCCTGGCTGTAGCAGGAACATCGGATCATGGATGAAATCTTGATGCAACGGGAAGAAGACAGGATCTCTGGAGGAACTGAGACAAAGAAGTAATTACATTTTGTTTAATGGAAACAAAGGATTGCCTCTAATAAAAAAAAGTGTATCAATCTCACATGTGACGTCAAAGCTGACACGCTCTGAGATGCCAGGTCCGTGGACATTCAGAGCTTCACAGTAATACTGATCTTCTGAGAGTTTAGTCACATTGAAGGTGAGGTCTCTCTCAGAGCCCATCACCTTCTCCTCTCTTCCAGCCGCTCTGAACCAGGTGAAGTTCACTGCTGCTGGATTGGCGATGCTTGTGCAGGTCAGAGTTACAGAGCTGCCGTCCTGCACCGGACCAGAGGGGTCAACAGACACCGAGGTGTTCTTAGGGAGATCTGAAAAGCATAGTGTTTAGCTGATGTTAATAGTTCATGCTATGTCAGTCACTTCAAAATAAAAAAGAATGTCTTGGTTTTAAGATAAGGATTTAGGCCAGTTGGAGTAGCTTACCACCAATGGTACAAGAATCACAGTTTGAGAATCACAGTCTATGTAAAGACACATTTACATTTTGAGTTGCCTTTTTTAGAAAACTGAGACAACAACCCCTTCATTCTCTGTGTTTGGAAATAACATCTTAATAATAAAACAAAAGAAAATAAACCAAACACAACATCCTCACATGATTTAAAGCTCACCTATTATGCAATATTTGAACAATATATTATGGGGCCTATTTCAATCCTGTTACAAAAGTGCTGATTATGGGTCTGGCACTTTAAATGTAACTGAGCAGCTCCTGGCCACGCCCCTTCGGAGCGTCTGCATGCAAGCGGTGAGCTCTGAAGAGAAGGCTGTGTAACCATAGAAACTCTGCTGAACGCTGCCTTCATTGAACACCATGTTATGTTCCAAACTACATTAGGCAATATTTCTGAAACAGTATGGAGCTCAAACGCTTTCTCTCTTGCGGGTTTACCTCAAGGACAGTACCTTTTATATCCGGCTTCTTTACACATATTCTCTCCAGTACAGTGTTAGCTCTGAGTTTGCTTGCTAATGTAAACACAGACTATATTACTTCCAAAATACGTCACACATTGTTTCTGATGTATACAGCAGCTTAACATGTTCTTTTTTCAGTGTTTACCGCTAGAACAGTGCTATTATATGCATTATATGTACATAACACAGTGGTGACTCGTCATCAGGGGCAGGGCATTAGGCACAGCCCCACATACTGTCAGCTGAAATGAATAAAAATTATAATTCAAAAAATATGTATAAAATATATGTTAAAATATATTTAAAGATCATGTTTAGTCGTCTGATTCGTCTCTACATTGCTGTTTTAGTCTGCGTTCTTCTGATTAGTGTCCACAGTGTGCCTTTTGCCGTGTTGAGCGATGTGGGTAGCTCTGGGCTGCCCCTCTCTCTCGCTGTAGAAATGAACGTGTACTGTGAAAACTACACTGTGCTGTGCATGCTCAGAGTATTTTTGTATTCATTGTGTGCGCCAAAAAAATAATCACCAGTGGGGCAAAGTGCTGGCAACCCCACCAAAAAGTCATCTCATAATTCAGAGGTGATTGGCTGTGAGTATGTGTGCCGCGAAAAGTGTAGTTGTGAAGAGGAGACGAGAGATAGCAGTGTATAGCGTTTAAAATCAGTGAAACGGAAAGAAAATGAATGAAGTTGACCATCTACTTCAGCTTTGGTAAGTTCATTTTATGTCATATATTTTGTTGATCTTCTGTGTTTTGCCCATAGGCTATTGCTCTGGTGGATCGATGGATATTGTGACCTCGGGGATGAGTGTCTGTGTTTTCCTTAGACTGTATATACTGTCAGTCTTGGCCTCAGAGACAGTACTACTCTCTATACAGCAGAGCCATATTCAGTCTGTTGAACTTGACAGTGTAACTCAATGTCTTTACGGTGAAAATCAACTTACACTGAATGTCCAGCTGAATCAGTGTTGAATTTTGGTCCCCATGCTCATTTTCTGCTACACAGTAGTAGTCACCACTGCTGCTTGGTTTGACATTGTTTAAAACCAAACTTGATCCAGCCTCCTTTTCCTCTTCATCACCTTTGTACCAGGTGTAGTTGGTCACAGGTGGGTTGGCCCGGCTTTTGCAAAGCAGAGAAACAGAGCTGCCCTCCAAAAGTGGACCTTTAGGCTCAATGATTATTGTAGTTTCCTTGGGAGGAACTAAATAAAACAAAAATAAATATATTTTAAAATGTGGCTGGTCAATATTTATCTGTTTGACTGTTTTTCAATCAGACTTACATTGTACGTCTATCTGAGTGATGGATGAGTTCTGGGTTCCGTATCTGTTACTGACTTCACAGTAAAATTGTTTGTCAACTTCTGACACAGTGGTTGAAAACCTCTTCCCCGAACCCATATCGGTCACCTGACCTCCATTCACTTTGTACCAAGTGTACACAGCTGGATTGGCATTGCCGTCACAGGTCAGATTCACCAAGCTGCCCTCTTGTACTGTAGCAGAGTAGCTGACTGATGTGTTCTTTGGAGGATCTGGAAGAGATGATTGAAAATCTAGTAAGCTGTTTTTGTTACCTTAAGACAGAGCCAGGCTAGTTTTTCCACTTGTTGCCAGTCTTTGTGCTGTGCTACGCTAACCAGCTTCTGGATGTAGTTACATTTTTGACACACAAATGTGAAAGTGCAAGTAATTTTTTCATATAGCACTTGTCAAAAAGACATACTAGATGACAATGTACAAAACACCCTATTGTGTGCACTACCAAGGTTGTTAATATTAAAGCATTATGATGGTTTCATGAATCGGTCTTTCCAACTTTTGGGAGAATGTGAAAAACCTCTTTAAAGGTCTCCTATTATACTATTTTTAGGCATCTATATTATATGTCTCATATATATGAAAAACATGTCTTTGAAGTGTTTTGCTCAAAATACCAAACAGATCACCCATTCTAGCCATGCCTCATACCCCTCTACTTCAGCCCTGTTAGAGAAGTGCTGATTCCGAGTCCGTTGCTTATTAATGTAAACACAGACCATAGTACTTCCAAAACGTTGCACAT
This sequence comes from Notothenia rossii, assembly GCF_949606895.1. NCBI lineage: Eukaryota > Metazoa > Chordata > Actinopteri > Perciformes > Nototheniidae > Notothenia > Notothenia rossii. The sequence goes on from NC_136905.1 coordinate 12,944,635, forward strand.
TGTTTCTGATACAGCAACGTTTCTGATAGGGCCGTGGAAGTAAAGCCAGCTCACATTTCCGATATTACATAATAACGTTAAGCAGCTCCGTTGTACCCCTATTTTTAGAGATCTGGGCAAGCAGGAAAAGAGAGAGCGTTTTATTTTCCGACACTTTGTGATGTCTACAGATATTTATTAAAGACATCTAAAAGTGCATTTTGCATGATATGTGACCTTTAAATAATAAAAATAAAGATAAATGACTTTGGTTTGTGACCTTTAAATAATAAAAATAAAGATAAATGACTTTGGTTTAGTGTCCCCTTTTTTTCCACTTGATAATCAAGTCTGCAGTTTTAGTAAACACAACTTGATCCAAATGCTCTGCAGAGTCTCCAGAGGAACATTTCATAACATCACATTATATCAAATGAAGGGAATGATTAAATGTGAACTAAATCAACATCCAACTCAGCAACAAGAAAAGGCCTGAAACATACTCACAAAGAACATGGAGGGTCATAAACTTTTCAAACCAAAGGTCGGTGTTGCCAGCTTGTCGTTTGTAGAGAGCGGTGCACGAAAGATTCTGTCCATTGTGGAGGTAAGAAGAGGTGAAGTTCAAAACAGAGACCATGGATTCAGATTCATGTTTCTCCTCAATGTCACCTATCCTGGGGGTCCAAGTCAGATCTGGGGGAAGGATGGGACACGGGGCTACAGCTGTGCAGCTCAACGTCACCAGAGCCCCCTCTTCTACCTCCAGTGTAGATGGAGTTATGGTAGGTTGGTCCAGTGAATCTGAGGAGTAAAAAAAACAAGTAAATGACAAGAGGTAAAACAAAAGATGTGTAAAGTGAAAAAATTAAAAGACACAATACAAACTTTGAGTGGTGATACGGACTCCTTTTGGATAGGTGCCCTTCAGGTTGTTATCACACTGAATCCTGAAGTAGTAGTCAGAATGGGACGGTGGTATGTTGTGGAAGATGGTGGTGCACTCCTTGTTCAGCAGGTTCCCTGTGAGATTTCCGCTTGCCTGATCTCCAGTGAGACTGGAATCAAACACAATTGTTCCGCCTGTGCCTCCTCTTTTCCAAATTGCTTTGCAGGTATGATCCAGATCTCCATTAAACGTTGAGTCAATGGCGAAAGTGCAGGGGACCTTCACACAGGATCCAGTTAGTCCATCTATTCTCTGAGGCATGGTGATTTCCCACTTCACGCATAAGCTACCTGAGGTGAAATAAAAGAAATAATTTAAAATCCACCAAGGTTAATAAAAAATGAAGTATTCAAACAACTACCAGACTCAGGGACAGTTTGATCCCACAGGCCATAAGACTGCTAAACACCTGAGCTCTGTTAAGTGCCTCGATAAACATTCATCTGTTTGTCATCTTGCGATCTACTTATTTATCTAAATAGTTATCACCGCAATAAACCGCATTTAACTTTGTCTTAATGTACAATATTTAATTTCATATTCTGTTCTTGTATATATCATATTCTATTTACATGTATATAGATTTATATTGTATGTTATTATATATGTTGCATCGTTGGAGGAGCTCGGGTCATAAGATTTTCATTGCCATTTCTACACTGTAGCTCATCTTGAAAAAAAATAAAGAAAATTAAGCAGAAATGTAAACATAATTAAAAGAAAACAAACCCGTCCAAATTAACAGCACACACTCACAAAAACCTTAATTTAAAAAAAAAAGCATATTTTGCACTTTTTGTGAGTAATCTAAAGACATCGAAAGGCATTCAATTGTTGGAAACCCTACCTTGAAGTAGAAGGAGGAAAACCTTTAAAGCACCCGTCATGCTTTTCTGTCAGCTTGATATTCCTACAGAGGCACCAGACACACACAACAGACATGAAATCTATTCATTTGATTAACTAGTTAACTACTTCAATATGAATAGCCCTGGTAAAGAAGAATACATGTTTTTTAGGGGGGATTATATTAACTTCACTTCATACTTCACAAAGTAAATATGATCAAATGTGACGTTTGATTTTTGTTGCTGAAAGAATAACCCAGTTTGAGTAATTTCAAGCTTCACACAGTAGAGAAGCAGTGCTGCTTATGTCAAAAACATAATGATTGAACACTACTGAAAAGTATTAGTTATAAATAAAAGTAATACTTTTAAACTATTGCTTTAACTTGTATTGCAATGTACTCTTACTGTTACTGGTGTCATCACTAAAGAGAGGAAATAATGTCGTCCTTTCAAAGATAAAATAAGGGAGCCAGCATGAAGATGTTAACTAATGTTAACTATTTAAAATGTTTTGAATTTGCTTTGATATAAATTCTGTAAAGGTATGCACATTATTCTTACAAATAAAAAACAATATATATATATATATATATATATATATATATATATATATATATATATATATATATATATACAGTATGTAACAAAATGACTGAATTAACTAACAAAATAAGCCTGACATTTTAGGAATTGCAGTCATTTGAGTTTTCTAAAACAATTATCTTACCTTACAGCCAACAATGATGGTCAGCATACGATATGTTCTGTTTCTAGAGAAGAAATAAATACATTAGTAGTAGTAGTATATACAGTACTGATCTACGTTTCAGAAATTGATAAAGAAACAAATAAAGGTTTCACCAGCATGGAAGGGTCAGTGGTAATAGTCCAACAACTGAGTCATGTCAGACTGGTGTCGCTTGTTGATGGCTTTTGAAAGATGTGTTCGGGGTGTGGCCTTCAGCACCATAGAGTTTTGAATCTCTTTTTACTACATTAATGCAAGTCCCATCAGTCATTTCTAAGGGATTCACATAACAATGTTCCACACCAGATTTTATAATGAAATATAAATGTGTTTTCAAAAGTGAGTTTTTGATTTACATATTCAATAAACAGAAAAATATCAAATATGACATTTGTTTCCACACTCAAGTACTCAACTGTTTCATCAGAGCATTTTGTCATTTTGAAACAAAGAGGAAGCGAAGAGAATCAAAATGAAAGGCAATGCAGAAAGAGGGAAGAAACAACAATGTGATACTTTACATGCACAAATAGTAGAAGTCATAAAGTGTCATAAATGAAACAGTCAAGTTGAAGTAAATATAAGTGAAAACAAAGTGAAGTATAAAGGCTTTACCAAACTAGTTGCCAGTGGGCATTGTGTGGGATGTTTTTGAACAAGCAGAAACTATTTCTGAACTTTCCTGAGCAGCTAAATGTAGGAGCTACGCAGAGATGAACACGATGAAGGAAAAGTGAATCATTTGATTCTTATAACACAGATACTTGGTGTTTGACACACAAGTATTTATGCTGAGATTTTTCTACAAGCATTTAATTACACAGAGAAAGTGAAACAGCACTGATGTCAGTTAACAAGAAAGACAGGTGTGGTTAAATCTCTGAGACATGAGGTCTAAGACTTATAGACAGATTCTTATCTGTTACAGTAAGCATGTCAAAAGAACAGGAGATTCGCTCTAAAGGTGCCACGACTGGTGCAAATAAATATATGTATCACAACCAAATAAACAATTACATTGTATCTGGTTTGTTCTGGTTCATGTTAAAACTACATCTTAGTGAAGATCCTCTTAAGCACCAACTCACTAACAGGAAGGAAATGGTGTTCTGTATCAATAAAGAACATTTTCTACCAGCTTATTACTGTGTTGCGATTTGCACACGGCACTGCAAGGAAATTTTGGACGTCGTTAAAATACTTAACAAAAAGAACTGGTAATAAGTTACGCAGTTTTCAGGGATGTTGGAGTGTGTCTGTGCATGATTTCATGCAAGCCCGCTCACATATTTGTTGGAAATAAATAAATAAAGATAGATATTTATTACATGTAAAACATGTATAGTGCTACAACAAATACTCCTGTAGGACATCAAGTTTATGAGTTTCTCTGACAAAGGTATCAGAAATATACAAGATATTTGGTGATACGCTTTACTATGACCAAAAATTACAAGGATATACAAATATGGACACGACACAGCACCAATGAGTAGTAATTGTGAAAATTTTGTTAAAACTGACACACATCTTGAGACGACAATAAACACAACTAATGAAAGGGACGACTGGAAGTTATGCAAATATTTACAACCTACTATATGTGCAATAACAACCTACTGTACATACAGTAATGAGCCTAAACAGCACATTGCAATATAGCTAAATATGAATCAAAGACTGCATGATGGGAAGAAAATTAAGATATGTGTGCCATTGTTATTATTAAGTTGAACAAATTGCCAATTAGAACAAACTTTTTATGAATAAACATTTAATAGTGCATTCATGACAGTGTATGCCTTCATTTGTTTGCATATCAAATGTACATTTCCAACTGACTTAATTCACCCTCCGGTATCATTCGATTGGACTACGCAAATTAGTCATTCGAGACAAAAATGTCCACTGCAAAAGACTTTGACAAAAACATTATATTAAAAGGTTTTTTTCACAACTTTTTTGGGTTCAATCTTTAAAACAACTTCCGCCCGAATAGAAAATACCAAAAATGTAATCATTTTCAGGATTTTAACTCTTTAAATGCCATTTTGAATACATGAAACCGCTGTTTTTTTTCATGATGAAAACAGAGAAAATTTGTTATTTTCCCAAAAATACATATCTGGGGACTGGCTCTTTTTTTTTATAACAGTCTTGGATATGTCAAAGATTAGCAACAAAATTGATTTTTTTGCATTATTATTTTTTGCACAAAATCAGATTGAACAAAAAAGTTACACATTAGTCATTCGGGACAAAAATGTCCACTTCCAAAAACTGCTCTAAAATGACAACAGATTCATATCTTTTAAAACTTTTTGGGGTTAAATCTTTCAATCAACTTCAGTCCTGATCAAAACTACCAAATGTTAAATTATGTTCAGGATTTTAACCCTTAAACTGCCAGTTTGAAAACATGAATTTGCGTTTTCTATGAGAAACATGCAAAAAAAGGCAGTTATGTTCCATATAATAAATGTTGGGGGGGTCGGCTTTTTTTTTTTTTTTTTATCACAGTCTTGGATATGTCAAAGATTAGCAACAACATTGATTTTGGTTGATTATTAGTTTTTGCACAAAATCAGATTAAACAAAAAAACTCACACATTAGTCATTCGGGACAAAAATGTCCGCTTCCAAAAACAGATTAATATATTTTTTAACTTTTTGGGGTTCAATCTTTCAATCAACTTCAGTCCTGATCAATCACAGAATCAGATTAAACAAAAAACGTACACATTAGCCACTCGTGTCCCATCCACTCCCATTATAACCACATCTTTTGATCTCTCCGCCATACCGGTATAAAATCATGCATTTTGTAATTTCAGGGTTTTATATTGGAGGAAAATAGTTCAATTTGTCCTTTTTACTGTATATCACCAGATTCGACATTTTACCATTGAATTACATGCTTGTCATTTCTTGGTTTCTTTGCCTGTTGTTCAACGGGGCCCTGACAGCCATTGAAATACATGTATGAAACTAATATGATGTCGGTGTGTTGGTATGGATGTGGAAGAGTGGTATCAGCTGAGAAATGTGTTTGTGTGTGTGTGTGTGTGTGTGTGTGTGTGTGTGTGTGTGTGTGTGTGTGTGTGTGTGTGTGTGTGTGTGTGTGTGTGTGTGTGTGTGTGTGTGTGTGTGTGTGTGTCTGTGTGTGTCTGTGTCTATGTCTATGTCTATGTCTGTGTCTGTGTGTGTGTGTGTGTGTGTGTGTGTGTGTGTGTGTGTGTGTGTGTGTGTGTGTGTGTGTGTGTGTGTGTGTGTGTGTGTGTTTGTGTGTGTCTGGATGTACAGTGTGTGTGTACAGAGACAACAATATACAGTAGATTTGGTTTGCAGCAAGTCGCAGTTTTCGCCTCATATCTTTCTTTCTTTCTCTCTCTTTTTCTCTCACTCCCTCATTCCCAAACTACGTCATGTTTTCAAACTGGCAGTTCAAGGGTTAAAATCCTGAACATAATTTAAAATGTGGTATTTTTGATCAGGATTGAAGTTGATTGAAAGATTTAACCCCAAAAAGTAAAAAAATATATTAATTTGTTGTCATTTTAGAGCAGTTTTTGGAAGTGGACATTTTTGTCCCGAATGACTAATGTGTAACTTTTTTAAACTAAACTAATAATGCAAAAAAAAATCAATTTTGCTGCTAATCTTTGACATATCCAAGACTGTTATTAAAAAAAAAAGAGCCAGTCCCCAGATATGTATTTTTGGGAAAATAACTCATTTTCTCTGTTTTCATCATGAAAAAAAACAGCGGTTTCAAGTATACAAAATGGCCTTTAAAGGGTTAAAATCCTGAAAATGATTACATTTTTGGTATTTTCTATTAGGGTGGAAGTTGCTTTAAAGATTGAACACAAAAAAGTTGTGAAAAAAACCTTTTAATATAATGTTTTTATCAAAGTATTTTGCAGTGGACATTTTTGTCTCGAATGACTAATTTGCGTAGTCGATTTATTACACAGTGAATTAAAGACCGATTTGAAAAATTGAAATCGGAATTCCAAAATAGATCGAGAAAATATCCTTGTTACAAAAAGTCAGGCCATTTGCACCAACACAACCAAAGTTATTGCAAAATGAAAAGTGAAAAATTACCCATATGGACAAAACGTCCACAGTGATACCGGAGGGTTAATTCATTCAAATGTAATTTATGAAAACAAATAGACAGGATATGGACATATGAAACAATCCAAGACTAAACTAAAATAGTGACTCAGCACCAGAGGTCGCGTTAACCGAATATTTTCCGTCAATGACGGATTTTTTCTATCAATGACGGAAAAATCTGAAAGCAGTCCGTCATTTTGACAGATTAGAACACAACTCGGAACAGCGCCAAAATGTCCACCAGCGGCCCACATTATATTACATCCTTAGTGGCCAGGTAGACTGAGGGCGATCTACTGTACTCTACTGTAGTCTGAAACTATTATTTAGTCATTCACACCCCTGTCCAGTTGGTGGCGAGTGTGTGTATATTAAGTAGCTATTGTCTAGTCTTGTTTTTGACCTCGTTGATTACCTTGTTATTTAACCGGCTTTAGCAATCGCAAAATGTCACGGCAGCTGATCGTCCGAAGCTTTTTTAATAAGCCCAGTAATTGTGATGGTGTGGAGAAAACGAGCTGAAAAAAGAGGGATTGATGCGGTGGGTGGAGGATGAAGGACAAGCCAGTAAGTTTAAGTGCCTGAGGAGGGAAGATGGCAAAATGTTCTTCGACATCTGTAGAAAAGCTAAGATGAGCTACAGCAGGTCAATTGAATTGTTCTTGTAAATGTTTTGTTCATATTTTGATTGTAATTGTCTCATTTAAAACTATGGCATTGTTCATATTTGCCTGTTTAGGCACCATGGTCGCAGTGTTTTTAGCGGCCTCTGCCCCCCTCTGCTGCAGGGGCGGTTCTAGAGGGTGGCCAGTGCCCCCCTAACACTGACCTCTGACCCCCCTTTGCCCCCCCTAAAAATGAAGAGTGAAAAAAGTGAAAATTTTTTATGATTTATTACACGATTTATTGAATGACGGAATAGGCGGAACTAACGCTATTCATCATTCTAGTCGGACCCATTAGAGCGGTGCACTCAGGACCCATTAGAGCGGTGCACTCACTTTCACTGTCCGGCTGAAGCGCGCGAAAAACAAACACTTTTCATCTCGGATCATCCGATGCTGTTGCATCCAAGAAAGACTGATTGAAACCTACGTTTCGAGAGACTATCACGATAATTGAAGGTGAGTTTAACTATTGTATCTTTGTAATTGTAGATGTAAAGTAGAGATGTAACTGTTCATTGCCTTTATTTTTATATAAATATGATATGGTGTTAGTGCAAAAATTGTACTATAACTATAATTAAGCAATAGCTCACGACAGGCCGTGGTAAGGGGGTAATCGACCCTCCGCTTCGCGTCAGGCCGAACCATGCCCCTTAGCTGTGATATAATGAGCATATATCACGGCCTGAAGTGAGCTATTGCTTTTATAAAACGGTTACCAAGTGTGGCAATATGAAAGAAAAATACACACTCTAATTTAAATAGTTTTTATTTGTAAATAATGATGTTCAAAATAAAATAGTCCCTCCGTTGCCTTCTGCACAAAACATAGTGCAAGGTGGTTGCAATGCAAATACACTAACAGCAAGCGAACATATTAGACAGAGAGCGTTGATCCATTATTTGGCTGTTTATTTACATTAATGTGTATGTTGCTGTTTATTGTGCATCCACTGAAAAACTGTCCAGCATCAGTAGCATGGCTTACGTGGTCACTTGTATAGGTTGAGGTTGTTCGAGGCTGTTGCTTGGCGTGGCGAGAATATTGCTCCACTTTCTCCGGTCCCCGAGATTGGGCTTCCAGTAGCTCTGGAGAGAGCTTTCGCACCTGTGGCCACTAACGGTCATAATTTCTCTGCTTTGTTTCAAGACCCGCATCAGAAAGCTTTTGAATGGTGCTACTTTTCCATTTCGTAGTTTAGGTGCTTTTTTTTCTGGAGATAGGCACTGCTCAATCCACTCCTCCATACTATAGTAAGACCCCCCCGGAGGTCGAAGTTAATCTTAAATGTTTCCATTTTATGCTTTGTAAGTTTGTTTCATAACGGAAGAAATTTAAATATATTTATAAAACTGACAAGTCAAATCAAGCAATCTGATTGGTCGATAGCATTTTTGCGGACCTCTTTGATTACAGATTTGAAAACATCGTTGCTTGCTTTAAAAGTAGCACAATTCATTATGTCAAACCTTGGAGAGTATCTAGATATCCCTGCCCTAATGCCAAAGGAACTGCACACTGAATATGTTTTGCCGTTTGATGTCAATGTCTGGACCGCTGCGTCAAAAAGGAGGGTTTCTGCCCCGTTACTTCTCTGCTGCTTTCTTGTTCCATTATGAAAAGCAAACTGCCTGCAGTTTGCTTTTCAGCCCAACGGTATACTGTTTTTCTCAGTCGCGGAGGGATACTGACTTGTTGTGAAAAGTATCTTACAATTCTACCCGTGGTATACGCTCAGTATATCACGGCTAAGAACCAATCAGATTGCTTGATTTGACTTGTCCGTTTTATAATTAAGCAATAGCTCACGACAGGCCGTGGTATATGCTCATTATATCACAGCTAAGGGGCGTGGTTCGGCCCGACGCGAAGCGGAGGTTCGACAACTCCCTTAGCTATGATATAATGAGCATATATCACGGCCTGAAGTCAGCTATTGCTTTTATAAAACGGTTACCAAGTGTGGCAATATGAAAGAAAAATACACACTCTAATTTAAATAGTTTTTATTAGTAAATAATGATGTTCAAAATAAAATAGTCCCTCCGTTGCCTTCTGCACGAAACCTAGTGTGAGGTGGTTGCTATGCAACAACACTAATAGCTAGTGAACATATTAGACAGAGAGCGTTGATCCATTATTTGGCTATTTATTTACATTCATTTTTTTATGTTGCCGTTTATTGTGCAGCCACTGAAAAACTGTCCAGCATCAGTAGAATGGCTTACGTGGTGACTTGTATAGGTTGAGGTTGTTCTAGGCTGTTGCTTGGCGTGGCGAGAATATTGCTCCACTTTCTCCGGTTCCCGAGATTCGGGTTCCAGTAGCTCTGGAGAGAGCTTTCGCACCTGTGGCCACTAACGGTCATAATTTCTCTGCTTTGTTTCAAGACCCGCATCAGAAAGCTTTTGAATGGTGGTACTTTTCCAGTTGGTCTACCTGCTCTTCACGTTGCTCTGCATGTCGAAATTTAGGTGCTTTTTTTCTGGAGATAGGCACTGCTCAATCCACTAGTAAGACCCCCCTAGAGGTCGAAGTTAATCTTAAATGTTTCCATCTTATGCTTTGTAAGTTTGTTTCGTAACGGAAGAAATTTAAATATATTTATAAAACTGACAAGTCAAATCAAGCAATCTGATTGGTCGATAGCGTTTTTGCGGACCTCTTTGATTACAGATTTGAAAACATCGTTGCTTGCTTTAAAAGTAGCACAATTCATTATGTCAAACCTTGGAGAGTATCTAGATATCCCTGCCCTAATGCCAAAGGAACTGCACACTGAATATGTTTTTCCGTTTGATGTCTATGTCTGGACCGCTACGTAAAAAGGAGGTTTTCTGCCCCGTTACTTCTCCGCTGCTTTCTTGTTCCAGTTTGAAAAGCAAACTGCAGTTTGCTTTTTAGCCCAACTGTATACTGTGTTTCTCAGGCGCAGAGGGATACTGACTTGTTGTGAAAAGTAACTTACAATTCTACCCGTGGTATACGCTCAGTATATCACGGCTAATAACCAATCAGATTGCTTGATTTGACTTATCCGTTTTATAACTATATATATATACTATAACGGTAATAACTATAAGATATATCTGAAATAAATAAGTGTACTGAAACAAATACCAATAACTGTATTGCATTGTTTTCTTATGCGCAATTACTTCATACTGTCAAGTTCTCTTTTTCGTCCTGCATTTATTGTGCCCCCCTCAGAAAATAACTGGCCCCCCAGTGGCCCCCCCAGTCAAATTGGTCTAGAACCGCCACTGCTCTGCTGTGCTGTCAGTGCAGGAAAAAATAAATCATTCATGTTCGTGTTGACATGAAAAGTGACCACACGGTCGGTGTCTCTGTTCATCTTTTTTTTTCTCCATGCCCTTAAAAGTTCTGTATGAATCATAAAAAAACAATGAATGAATCAACATTTGCTGCTCAGTACCTAAACATAAATATTAAATATGTCTCATCTCATCATTAAAACATAAAAATAAAATGACGGGTAATAATGGATTATGACGGAAATTTTACGATCCTGTCCGTCAAAATGACGGACAACGAAGAAGTCTAACGCAACCACTGCTCAGCACACAGTCTAATCAAATATATGTATTGTTATATTGGATTGCATATCGGCAGGTGTTGCTCAGACCAGCAGGGGGAGCTCAGGCTCAAAGAGAAACCTGGCAGTAACAGACTCCCAGCTGCAGGCTGATGTGTTAAACTGCTGAAGGCATGCAGCTGGTTCAGCAGCAAACCTCAGCCGCCAGGCTCGGGCCTCATCATTGCACAGATTTACACAGAACATTGAGTGATGATTACATAACTATTCACCAACACTGCATGGAGATTGGATACCCATCCTTCAAAACTGTGAACTGAGAGCCTGACGCTGGTGATGTTAGTCTGATAAGTTGAGGGCCTGGCGAAGCTGCCACGTGGCCATTCCCCTTAAACCCCGCAGCTTTGAGGGGAATATACTACTGACTGCTATGTGTAGGTCTAGGAGAGACCAGTACCAACCCAAGCACAGCGGCTTTGAAGGGAAGGGTTTTGAATTCCCCTCGTGTGTAACTGCCAACAACATGTCTTTGTTTTTGTATTTTGGAGAAAAATTATATCTATAAAAAACTGTGACAAGCTATGTCCAGCTGCTTCTTTCACACTTTGCGAAGGTTTTTAATGTAAAATCAGGAAGACAAAATAGCATTCAAATAATAAATATAGTAAAATTCATGATTTCAAAGGAGGAAATTCCAGGGTAACGACCTGCTATACAGTATGTATTCATTTTATAGTGATTTTGTTTTGCTATGGATCTTATGGACACAAAAAAAGGGGTACAGTTACAAAAGTCCAGAAATAAACTTGAAGCAAGTGTGACTACGTTTTAAATAGGTTGCATGCAGAACAGTTTCTACTACCGCTTCTGCAGTTTTAGCTCAGCGGGGATCTGCTTGTATGGTGAAGTCCTGTAGCAGTTTGAAGCGAACATTGCTGTGTTTCACTAACATTTACCTTAAACGTCAGCCATAAACATTTCACCTCAAGGTCTATGAGACTAAGGCGTCTTCTCTTGTTCCAATTGAGTGTCAGAAACGTTCTCTTCTTCCTCTGCATCTCCTCCAATGCTTCCTCTGGACTGCAGACGGATCTCAGTATACTCCGTCTTTGAGTCCAGGCCTCTGATCTCCCCTTCCCCAGGCTCACCCTTTGAATGGGCCTGCAGTTTAGCAAAGTCCACATTGACGTAATGGAGAAGTTCTTCCTCAGAGTCTTCTCTCTCTTCCAGAAAAGCTTTATTAGCATAAATCCCATCCACTTTTGAAGAGTTGATCTACAGAAAACAAAAGAGTGGCTTTAGTGATGTAGAAAAGGAGGTAGTAGTGCACAATGAGGCCCATTGTCAAACAGAACACTTTTGGGAAATAAGCTCGTTAGCCAGTAAACCAACCGTTCATCGTTTCCTTTTTTTAAATGTCATTCAATGATGTTTTTGACATTCTATGGCGCACTTGTTTTTTAATTAAATTCCATTGTGTATGTCAAACCAAATGATGAGATGTCTTTATGGCATAATATACTATGTTTTATTTGTATATATATATGGAAAAACTATACAGTGAATTTATTTTAGAATAAAATACTATGACATTTTACACATTTTTCATGGCAAACTATATTATCAATTAGAACATTTTTATGAGAATTAATTCTGAAATACTTTTATAACATACTATAATGCAACTTTTTACATGTTTATGGCAAACCTGACCGACTTCTTTAAGGGATTTTTTCCACAAATTAAAGTTGGACTTGTGACCTTTGGTGCTCTTTTTTCTACTATTATGATTAGTATGTTTATTAATTAGGTTTCATTGTTTCATCTCATGTTAGCTTTTTATATACTTTCACTTCTGTCTATTGTGTTTTACTACCTTCTTATTTTTTATTATCTTTGCATTATATTTCAGTTTTTATTCATATGAACCATGTTCTAAAGCACTTTGTTCTGCATGCTTTACTGATTACTGACTCTGATTATTTTGACATTTGTCATGGCATACAAAACAAATACTCTCAAAGTCATTGTATAGATGACAATGACTTTGTAGAACATATTATAGCATGAGTTTTAAAAATAAAAGTTTTTAAACATACCATACAATGCCTTTTTGACATAGTGTATAATGACTTTTTGAGACAACTTTCATGTTTTAAAAGCAAAAACTACATTTTGTTGGGTAAGTGAAGCTTCCTGTTTTAATGCATCTAACAATATGTGCAAAACATGAACTCACCACATCAGTAACTACAGGGTTGCATGTCTCCGCCTTTCCCTTGTCCGAGGAAGAGATTACTTTTCCTTTCCTAAAAGTAACACACACAACAATATCGAGACATTTATTATAATTTTATATTAAAGTCTTTCATTTCATGGTGATATTTAGTAATGTTCTGAGGTGGCCATGGCTGCACTGCTTAAATGTGCTGCCAGCCTGGTCACCAGTCAAGTTACACCCCTGATGACACCCTCAAAATGTGTTTACAATTTGACAAGGTTGTCTCTCACCGGTAGGAGATTATCAGCAGCGGTACACACACCAGCATTATCCCCAGAGCTGCCACTACAAAACCGATTCCAAAAGACAACGAGTGGAAGCCTGAAAAGTCCACACAAAACACATTGATCATTAAAACCAGAGAGGCAGATTATTAACAAATACAAATTCACCATCTCGCAATTCCTCTACCTTGCTCAGTTTTGCTAAGCGACATGTTAAAAGCAAAACTGTCAGAGCCCAGTGAGTTGATGCTGAGGCAGACTAGAGAGAGCGTGTCTTCGTCCAGATCGTACAGGGTGATGATGCTCTTCATGCCCACGTTCCCCAGGGACTCTTCCCTGATTGGGATGGCAGCAGAGTGATTGACAGGCTCTCCGGCCAACTTCCAAACCAGGGAGGGAGGCGGGTTCCCCTGGCTGTAGCAGGAACATCGGATCATGGATGAAATCTTGATGCAACGGGAAGAAGACAGGATCTCTGGAGGAACTGAGACAAAGAAGTAATTTCATTTTGTTTAATGGAAACAAAGGATTGCCTTTAATTAAAAAAGTGTATCAATCTCACATGTGACGTCAAAGCTGACACGCTCTGAGATGCCAGGTCCGTGGACATTCAGAGCTTCACAGTAATACTGATCTTCTGAGAGTTTAGTCACATTGAAGGTGAGGTCTCTCTCAGAGCCCATCACCTTCTCCTCTCTTCCAGCCGCTCTGAACCAGGTGAAGTTCACTGCTGCTGGATTGGCGATGCTTGTGCAGGTCAGAGTTACAGAGCTGCCATCCTGCACCGGACCAGAGGGGTCAACAGACACCGAGGTGTTCTTAGGGAGATCTGAAAAGCATAGTGTTTAGCTGATGTTAATAGTTCATGCTATGTCAGTCACTTCAAAATAAAAAAGAATGTCTTGGTTTTAAGTTAAGGATTTAGGCCCGTTGGAGTAGCTTACCACCAATGGTACAAGAAGCACAGTTTGAGAATCACAGTCTATGTAAAACACATTTACATTTTGAGTTGCCTTTTTTTAGAAAACTGAGACAGCTACCCCTTCATTCTCTGTGTTTGGAAATAACATCTTAATAATAAAACAAAATAAAATAAACCAAACACAACATCCTCACATAATTTAAAGCTCACCTATTATGCAATATTTTAACAATATATTATGGGGCCTATTTCAATCCTGTTACAAAAGTGCTGATTATGGGTCTGGCACTTTAAATGTAACCGAGCAGCTCCTGGCCACGCCCCTTCGGAGCGTCTGCATGCAAGCGGTGAGCTCTGAAGAGAAGGCTGCGTAACCATAGAAACTCTGCTGAACGCTGCCTTCATTGAACACCATGTTATGTTCCAAACTACATTAGGCAATATTTCTGAAACAGTATGGAGCTCAAACGCTTTCTCTCTTGCGGGTTTACCTCAAGGACAGTACCTTTTATATCCGGCTTCTTTACACATATTCTCTCCAGTACAGTGTTAGCTCTGAGTTTGCTTGCTAATGTAAACACAGACCATGTTACTTCCAAAATACGTCACACATTGTTTCTGATGTATACAGCAGCTTAACATGTTCTTTTTTCAGTGTTTACCGCTAGAACAGTGCTATTATATGCATTATATGTACATAACACAGTGGTGACTCGTCATCAGGGGCAGGGCATTAGGCACAGCCCCACATACTGTCAGCAGAAATGAATTAAAATTATAATTGAAAAAATATGTATAAAATATATGTTAAAATATATTTAAGGATCATGTTTTGTCGTCTGATTCGTCTCTACATTGCTGTTTTAGTCTGCGTTCTTCTGATTAGTGTCCACAGTGTGCCTTTTGCCGTGTTGAGCGATGTGGGGTAGCTCTGGGCTGCCCCTCTCTCTCGCTGTAGAAATGAACGTGTACTGTGAAAACTACACTGTGCATGCTCAGAGTCTTTTTGTATTCATTGTGTGCGCCAAAAAAATAATAACCAGTGGAGCAAAGTGCTGGCAACCCCACCAAAACGTCATCTCATAATTCAGAGCTGATTGGCTGTGAGTATGTGTGCCGCGAAAAGTGTAGTTGTGAAGAGGAGACGAGAGAGAGCAGCGTATAGCGATTAAAATCAGTGAAACGGAAAGAAAATGAATGAAGTTGACCATCTACTTCAGCTTTGGTAAGTTCTGTTTACGTCATATATTTTGTTGATATTCTGTGTTTTGCCTATAGGCTATTGCTCTGGTGGATCTATGGATATTGTGACCTCGGTGATGAGTGTCTGTGTTTTCCTTATATATACTGTCAGTCTTGGCCTCAGAGACAGTACTACTCTCTATACAGCAGAGCCATATTCAGTCTGTTGAACTTGACAGTGTAAATCAATGTATTTACTGTGAAAATTAACTTACACTGAATGTCCAGCTGAATCAGTGTTGAATTTTGGTCCCCATGCTCATTTTCTGCTACACAGTAGTAGTCACCACTGCTGCTTGGTTTGACATTGTTTAAAACCAAACTTGATCCAGCCTCCTTTTCCTCTTCATCACCTTTGTACCAGGTGTAGTTGGTCACAGGTGGGTTGGCCCGGCTTTTGCAAAGCAGAGAAACAAAGCTGCCCTCCAAAAGTGGACCTTCAGGCTCAATGATTATTGTAGATTCCTTGGGAGGAACTAAATAAAACAAAAATAAATATATTTTAAAATGTTGCTGGTCAATATTTATCTGTTTAACTGTTTTTCAATCAGACTTACATTGTACGTCTATCTGAGTGATGGATGAGTTCTGGGTCCCGTATCTGTTACTGATTTTACAGTAAAATTGTCTGTCAACTTCTGACACAGTGGTGGAAAACCTCTTCCCCGAACCCATATCGGTCACCTGACCTCCATTCACTTCGTACCAAGTGTACACAGCTGGATTGGCATTGCCGTCGCAGGTCAGATTCACCAAGCTGCCCTCTTTTACTGTAGCAGAGTAGCTGACTGATGTGTTCTTTGGAGGATCTGGAAGAGATGTTTGAAAATCTAGTAAACTGTTTTTGTTACCTTTAGACAGAGCCAGGCTAGTTTTCCCACTTGTTGCCAGTCTTTGTGCTGTGCTACGCTAACCAGCTTCTGGATGTAGTTACATTTTTGACAGACAAATGTGAGAGTGCAAGTAATTTTCTCATATAGCACTTGTCAAAAAGACATACTAGACGACAATGTACAAAACACCCTATTGTGTGCACTACCAAGGTTGTTAATATTAAAGCATTATGATGGCTTCATGAATCGGTCTTTCCAACTTTTGGGAGAATGTGAAAAACCTCTTTAAAGGTCTCCTATTATACTATTTTTAGGCATCTATATTATATGTCTCATATATATGAAAAACATGTCTTTGAAGTGTTTTGCTCAAAATACCAAACAGATCACCCATTCTAGCCATGCCTCATACCCCTCTATTTCAGCCCTGTTAGAGAAGTGCTGATTCCGAGTCCGTTGCTTGCTAATGTAAACACAGACCATATTACTTCCAAAACGTTGCACATTGTTTCTGATACAGCAACGTTTCTGATAGGGCCGTGGAAGTAAAGCCAGCTCACATTTCCGATATTACATAATAACGGTAAGCAGCTCCGTTGTACCCCTATTTTTAGAGATGTGGGCAAGCAGGAAAAGAGAGAGCGTTGTATTTTCTGACACTTTGTGATGTCTACAGATATTTATTAAAGACATCTAAAAGTGCATTTAGCATGATATGTGACCTTTAAATAATAAACATAAAGATAAACTCAAGTCAGCTCATAAATGACTTTGGTTTAGTGTCCCCTTTTTTTCCACTTGATAATCAAGTCTGCAGTTTTAGTAAACACATCTTGATCCAAATGCTCTGCAGAGTCCCCAGAGGAACATTTCCTAACATCACATTATATCAAATGAAGGGAATGATTAAATGTGAACTAAATCAACCTCCTACTCAGCAACAAGAAAAGGCCTGAAACATACTCACAAAGAACATGGAGGGTCATAAACTTTTCAAACCGAAGGTCGGTGTTGCCAGCTTGTCGTTTGTAGAGAGCGGTGCACGAAAGATTCTGTCCATTGTGGAGGTAAGAAGAGGTGAAGTTCATAACAGAGACCATGGATTCAGATTCATGTTTCTCCTCAATGTCACCTATCCTGGGGGTCCAAGTCAGATCTGGGGGAAGGATGGGACACGGAGCTACAGCCGTGCAGCTCAACGTCACCAGAGCCCCCTCCTCTACCTCCAGTGTAGATGGAGTTATGGTAGGTTGGTCCAGTGAATCTGAGGAGAAAAAAAACAAGTACATGACAAAAGGTAAAACAAAAGATGTGTAAAGTGAAACAATTAAAAGACACAATACAAACTTTGAATGGTGATATGGACTCCTGTTGGATAGGTGCCCTTCAGCTTGTTTTCACACTGAATCCTGAAGTAGTATTTGTCAGAATGGGACGGTTGCATGTTGTAGAAGATGGTGGTGCACTCCTTGTTCAGCAGGTTCCCTGTGAGATTTCCGCTTGACTGATCTCCAGTGAGGCTGGAATCAAACACAATTGTTCCGCCCATGCTTCGTCTTTTCCAAATTGCTTTGCAGGAACCATCCAGAAGTCCAACAAACTTTGAGTCAACGGCGAAAGTGCAGGGGACCTTCACACAGGATCCAGTTAGTCCATCTATTCTCTGAGGCATGGTGATTTCCCACTTCACGCATAAGCTACCTGGGGTGAAATAAAAGCAATAAAATTAAATATCTGCCAAGGTTAAAGAAAAACTAAGTATTCAAACAAATACCAGACTCTGGGACAGTTTTATCCCACAGGCCATAAGACTGCTAATCACCTGAGCTCTGTTAAGTGCCTCGATAAACATTCATCTGTTTGTCATCTTGCGATCTACTTATTTATCTAAATAGTTATCACCGCAATAAACCGTATTTAACTTTGTCTTAATGTACAATATTTAATTTCATATTCTGTTCTTGTATATATCCTATTCTATTTACATGTATATAGATTTATATTGTATGTTATTATATGTGTTGCATCGTTGGAGGAGCTCGGGTCGTAAGATTTTCATTGCCATTTCTACACTGTAGCTCATCTTTAAAAAAATAAAGAAAATTAAGCAGAAATTTAAACATAATTAAAAGAAAACAAACCCGTCCAAATTAACAGCACACACACACAAAACCTTAACTTTAAACAAAAAAGCATATTTTGCACTTTTTGTGAGTAATCTAAAGACATCGAAAGGCATTCAATTGTTGGAAACCCTACCTTGAAGTAGAAGGAGGAAAACCTTTAAAGCACCCGTCATGCTTTTCTGTCAGCTTGATATTCCTACAGAGGCACCAGACACACACAACAGACATGAAATCTATTCATTTGATTAACTAGTTAACTACTTCAATATGAATAGCCCTAGTAAAGAAGAATACATGTTTTATAGGGGGGATTATATTAACTTCACTTCATACTTCACAAAGTAAAGATGATCAAATGTGACGTTTGATTTTTGTTGCTGAAAGAATAACCCAGTTTGAGTCATTTCAAGCTTCACACAGTAGAGAAGCAGAGCTGCTTATTTCAAAAACATAATGATTGAATACTACTGAAAAGTATTAGTTATAAATAAAAGTAATACTTTTAAACTATTGCTTTAACTTGTATTGCAATGTACTCTTACTGTTACTGGTGTCATCACTAAAGAGAGGAAATAATGTCGTCCTTTCAAAGATAAAATAAGGGATCCAGCATGAAGATGTTAACTAATGATAACTATTTAAAATGTTTTGCATTGGTTTTGATAGCAATTCTGTAAAGGTATGCACATTATTCTTACAAATAAAAAACTATATATAAATATATATACTGATAACTATTTAAAATGTTTTGCATATGTTTTGCAAAACATTTTATGTAGAAAGTAATAAAACAAATACAAAACTTCTTTAAAAGGTATGTCAATTATTCTTACCACGAACAAACAACATATATATATATATATATATATATATATATATATATATATATACAGTCAGTATATAACAAAATGACTGAATTAGCTAACAAAATAAGCCTGCCATTTTATGACTTGCAATCATTTGAGTTTTCTAAAACAAATATCTTACCTTACAGCCAACAATGATGGTCAGCATACGATATGTTCTGTTTCTAGAGAAGAAATAAATACATTAGTAGTAGTAGTATATACAGTACTGATCTATGTTTCAGAAATTGATAAAGAAACAAATAAAGGTTTCACCAGCATGGAAGGGTCAGTGGTAATAGTCCAACAACTGAGTCATGTCAGACTGGTGTCGTGTGTTGATGGCTTTTGAAAGATGTGTTCGGGGTGTGGCCTCCAGCACCATAGAGTTTAGAATCTCTTTTTACTGCATTAATGCAAGTCCCATCAGTCATTTCTAAGGGATCCACATAACAATGTTCCACACCAGATTTTATAATGAAATATAAATGTGTTTTCAAAAGTGAGCTGTTGATTTACATATTCAATAAACAGAAAAATATAAAATATGACATTTGTTTCCACACTCAAGTACTCAACTGTTTCATCAGATCATGTTGTCATTTTGAAACAAAGAGGAAGTGAAGAGAAACAAAATGAAAGGCAATGCAGAAAGAGGGAAGAAACAACAATGTGATACTTTACATGCAAAAACAGTAGAAGTTATAAAGTGTCATAAATGAAACAGTCAAGTTGAACTAAATATAAGTGAAAACAAAGTGAAGTGTAAAGACTTTACCAAACTAGTTGCCAGTGGGCATTGTGTGGGATGTTTTTGAACAAGCAGAAACTATTTCTGAACTTTCCTCAGCAGCCACATTTAGGAGCTACGCAGAGATGAACACGATGAAGGAAAAGTGAATCAGTTTGATTCTTAAAACACATATACTTGGTGTTTGACATACAAGTATTCATGCTGGGATTCTTCTAGAATCAAACCAAGAATGTAATGTTACAAACTGTAGGCTGATTTTCAAACAGCACTGATGTCAGTTTAGTTGGCTGTAAGAAAGACAGAAGTGGTTAAGCGTCTGAGACATGAGGTCAAAGCCTTATATAGACTCTTCTTATCTGTTACAGTAAGCATCTCAAAAGAGCACGATATTTGCTCTAAAGGTGCCACGACTGGTGCAAATAAATATATATATCACGACCAAATACACAATTAGATTGTTTCTGGTTTGTTCTTGATCATGTAAAAATGACATCTTAATGAAGATCCTCTTAAGCACCAACTCTCTAACAGGAAGGAAATTGTGTTCTGCGTCAATAAAGAACATTTATTTACCAGCTTATTACTGTGTTGCTATGTGCACACTGCACTGCAAGGAAACAGTGGTCATCGTTAAAATACTTAACAAAATAAACAGGTAATAAGTTACGCAGGTGTCAGGGATGTAGGAGTGTGTGTGCATGATTTGATGAAAGTCCACTCATATTTGTTGGAAATAAATAAATATAGAAAATAACAGTGTTTTGTGAAATGTTATCTAAAGTGCTACAACAAATACTCCTAGGACATCAACTTTATGAGTTTCACTGAAAAAGCTATAATATAAATGTAAGATATTTGGTAATACACTTTACTATAAATAAGAAATACAAGTATATACAAACACACGACACAGGAACAATGATTAGTAATTGTGAAAATATTGTTAAAACTGACACTAAGCACAACTAATAATAGGGACGACTGGACATTATGCAACTTTCTACAACCTACTGTATTTGAAAGAGAATAAACAGCACATTGCAAAATAGCTAAATATGAATCAAAGACTGCATGATTGAACGAAAATGCAGATATTTGTGTGCCATTATTAAGTTGCAGATACAGGTTTTGATTGAAAAAAAGAGCAAATTAGAACAAACGTTTTAATAATAACCATTTAATAGTTCATTCATAACAGTGTATGCCTTCATTTCAATCAGGAGAGACGTATGTATGAAATACATGTTCATTATCGGGTCACATTATATAAATGAAACAATGATGACAGTTTATAACAAGTGAATGAAATGGTGTTTGGCGATTAGGCCCAGGTTTGGTAGGATGTCATTCGGGAAGGGAAGAACCTTTTCCGATGAACCCCCCCCGGGTCTAGACACTGGTGGTGGTGATAAGTGGTTAGGTCCGGTTGGAAGGGAGAAGGTTGAGCTTGGCCCTGAGTTGGAAGCAGGAGGCGAAGGGGTGGAGGAGGGTTGCGCGTTGACACCTGGAAGACAGCTGATGGAAAAGGGGAGAGCATATATAGAGGGATTAACAGGTGCGATAATTAGGCTTGTGAATGGAGGGAAGTGATAGGTTAGCTTGAGGAGTGGCGCTCCCCATCATTTAGTGAAGGGAGCGAGTATTGCCATGACGTGCAATATGAAGTGATAGGTCTTCCTGCCTGAACTTGCGCTGAGCTTCATTTCAATCAGGAGAGACGTATGTATGAAATACATGTTTATTATCGGGTCACATTATATAAATGAAACAATGATGACAGTTTATAACAAGTGAATGAAATGGTGTTTGGCGATTAGGCCCAGGTTTGGTAGGATGTCATTCGGGAAGGGAAGAACCGTTTCCGATGAACCCCCAAAAGAAGTGAAAGTATGAAGTACTGAACGTGATGAAATCTTACCTTGTGGGATGCAGTGGAAATCTATGGATGAAATGAGAGGTTAATACATGTGGGGATTTAGACATACTGATGCCTCCTAGGCATCCTCCCTGGACGTACAGGGCTTCCTGGACGTACGGGGCATCCCGGACATATGGGGCAACCTGACTTCGCAGGGACACATTTTATACAGACCCGAAGGTTACAACCTGGACGTACAGGGTTAGACATGCAAGGATAAATATGAGCCGCGGGGCGAATATACGTGCTGACATGCTAAGAACCACCACCAGTTATATGAATAAGTACCAATTTTAAGGTTGGAGAGACCTTTGGATAGCCAGCACGGCACTGAGGTTCGGACGAATGTAGGATGAGAAGCGGTTGTTGTAGGGAAGAGGAACAATTACCTTGATTGCGGCAGGTTTGCTGCACCTATCCTGAACGAGCCCTGAAATGCTCTTAAGACACCACCACCAGTTATATGCATGTTTACCAGAGGTAAGCTGGAGAGATCTTGGATAGCCGGCACGAGCCGATGCCCGGCGATGAGGGAGATGTAGACAATGTAATGCGGCTGTTAGCTCGAGTACAATGATGCATGAATATCATACCCTGCTTAACATAAGCCATGTGAGCATGAAACCAAATATATGAGTGCAATATGAGCAGCATGAAATAATATTTGCTTAGGTAAATACTGAGACATGACCCATGATATAGGCAGGGCTCAACGCTAACTTTTAAAAGTGGTTGCCAGGCTGGCAACCATGCATCCGCTTTTGGTTGCCAAAACTGAAAATACGGTTGCCCTTTTTTTAGATACCTTATATTTTAAATAATTAAGATGCTATACAGTTATACATCAACTTAATAATGAACATGTGACACAAGAATGTTCAAATGATTTACAATAAGTAATTAACGCACTTATTTGAACCTAAGTGGTAGTAAACTTGTCCACCCTCAATTGCTGGTATACAAAATACCAGTAGTGCTGCTGTTGTCCTGTTCTTCATAGATCCCTCACAAATGAATTGAGCAAGTCACCAGTTTCTTGATCATCCGTTGTCTCCCTTTCAAATGTGGGTTTTCTTGACCTTTGTGCTGACCCCCACCATAGACCCATTGGCCCTTCAGCATTGAAGTCTTGGATTGGCCAGACTAATACATTTCTAATGTTAAATAAATGAAAACCATTCACAGTTAAACATTTGATATTAATTATCGATGCTGTAAATTACCTTCAATATGTCTAACTATATTTAAAATGTGTTACCTTTTTATAGAAGTGATTATAATTGAATGCAACCATTTTTCTATGGTAAAGTTTCGTTTTGCACTTTTATTTTGGTAGTAATAAGATCGGGACTCTTATTTTTGAAGGAACTTTTACCGGAAGTGAATGGAAAACATTCCTCTTTGTTTTTCGTTCGGGTTTTACCTTACGCTCCATCAGTTGAATCACTTTGGACATTCATTTGAGAACTTGAGGTGTTGGCTGAACTTTTTACCACACAGTCAAACAACTTATTTTTGCTTCGCAATTTTGTTGTAAAACAAACACACGGCGCACCGCGCACGCGAGTAAACGTGCATCGCTTTCTGGCTCCGTAATCACGCCAATGCACGTGCAATTTAAGTATCAGGTTCCGACTGGTCACAACAATTAAATATCACTCTTAAAACAAATATGAACATTTATCTATTTTGGGGTGCACGTTTTGCTTTCCTTATTTCTTATGTTAAAAACTGGTTGCCACTGATGGCAACCAAAGTACAAGAAGTGGTTGACATTTTTCTGAATGGTTGCCAATGGCAACCTGGCAAACGTTACTGTCGAGCCCTGATATAGGACTAGCTTAATTAGCAGTTTAATTACGCGACGGTGATACGTAGATGCTGATGTGCTGGTTGGGTGATTAGACTGTCTTCTATCATCTTACATTAACTTCTCTTTCTCCCTGAAAGGAACGCCCCCAAAAAAACCACGGATGGGCAGCATCTGTGTTGAAGTTTGAAACTGCGGTACTTACTGAGCATTGTGACGGGTAGTAGTTACCCGAACTGCATAACTCCATGCTGTAACGCGTTACACCCGAAGCTGCCTGAAACTCACCTTAACCCTGAACTAAAGGCAACAATGCATAAACGAACTTCTCTCTTTTTCTCTCTCCTTATTCTTCTTCTCTTTCCTCCTCTCTTTTCTTTCTTCCGTTCTTTTCTTTTTCTCTCTCCTTTTTTCTTCGTTCTTCGCTTCTTTTGCTTTTCTCTTCCTTGTTCTTCTTCTTTGCTCTTCTTCTTCTCTCTCTTTTCTTCCTCTCTTTTTCCTCTTCTCTTTTCTTGCCTGTTTTAGCGGTGAGGCGCAGGGAAAGGAGGCAAGCCTGCTGTGCACTGAACCTGCTAGCCGTCTACGCACTTAGTGTCCAGTACTGGCTACTGAGCCGGGAGGAGAAGTAGCTTCGATGGGATGTAGCTTAAGCCCTGCCTGCCTGCAAGAGGGGTTGTAGTTGAAGCCAGAAATGGGTGAAGCTTCGCGAGCAATGAGGGCCCGTTCCGCGTGAAGCGCCGCATTAGAGCGGCCCTGATGCCAGTGATGCTCTCTCTCGACTGAAGGCGTGCGTCAATTGTTTGCCTGAAGTAGCCCCTTTCCATTAAGCCGGAGGAACTTCTGTGGAGCCCGATGTCCTTGTCTTTTCCTTCCGCGCCCGGGTTTGCGGGGTGGCCGGCTAGAACCGCTAGCCAACTGGGGAACGCCGCCTGTAGCTTAATCCGCAAGACTGCGGAGCTGATGAATATATACCTGGAGCTGGGACGAAGCCCTGCTGCTGCTTGCGCGTTGACACCTGGAAGACAGCTGATGGAAAAGGGGAGAGCATATATATATATTAACAGGTGCGATAATTAGGCTTGTGAATGGAGGGGAGTGATAGGTTAGCGTGAGGAGTGGCGCTCCCCATCATTTAGTGAAGGGAGCGAGTATTGCCATGACGTACAATACGAAGTGATAGGTCTTCCTGCCTGAACTTGCGCTGAGCTTCATTTGTTTGCATATCAAACCCACATGCATTTCCAAATGACTTAATTCATAAAAATGTAATTTCTGAAAAAAAATATACAGGATATGGACATATTTGAGGAAACACCTGACCATATAAAACAGTCCAATCCAGAAACAGTGACGCAGCACACAGTCTAATACAATGGTTGCATCGTTATATTAGATCAAGTTATTTCGACAGGTGTTGCTATTATTGTGTTCACACCCCGTTGTAGATGTAGTGTACACCTGTGCTGTAATGCTTCGCTCAGACCAGCAGGGGGAGCTCAGGCTCAAAGAGAAACCTGGCAGTAACAGACTCCCAGCTGCAGGCTGATGTGTTAAACTGCTGAAGGCTTGCAGCTGGTTCAGCGTTGAACCTCAGCCGCCAGTCAAGCATCAAGTAACAGTTTCCCCCACTGCATGTATACACATCTGTTCAACATCTGGAGCCAGTGCACCTCCTTGTGTCACGCTAGACTATATCTGTGTTTTCTTCTAGAATAAAAAAATGCTGGAGGACTATGAGAACATCAGCACAGCACACTCAGCCGTATCTCCGAATCCATTGAACGATGACACAGACACCAGTGAGGATGAATTAGAGATCAATTATTCACAGGCGAACTTCAAGTCAAAGACTCAGAGAGCCGTCAGAGACTTGATCAACTCTGATGAAGAGGAGACGCAGTACTCTCACATCAAAATCTGAGTTTACATTATCTTATCCTGCCTTACAAGGTCAGCTAATTGTTAAATACAGTTTGGATTTCAATGTTTCACTGCTTCTCTCCTTTGATCAGTAAGTACCAAAATGGTGGGCTTAATCCAAACCCATGAAACCTACAATTAAAAAGAAAGACATTGTGTTTACACTTCTGGGTTGTTGGGGAACCATTTTCCAAGCCCACCCCTTTGACCCAGTTGATCAGTTTGTACTGCCCTCTCTGAGCAAAGGCCTGCAACTTTGAGCTTCTGTGCTCTTATGATTTTGTTTCCCTGTTCCTGCCTGTTGGTGTCAGCTGATAGAGATGTTACAATGCTTTGCCTGTTTTATCTTGTTATGCAGAATGTTGATTATTCTCTCAGAACCAGATAAATGGGTCTGGTGTAGAGATCTTCAGAATTGGTCGGGCAACCACTTTGTCAACTTCTTTCTGCAGCACATGTCTTGTGAATTCTCCGGCCATAACTTTATAATAAACCATCAGTGTTTGCCATCAAGTTCCAGCTCTCCCCGTGTCTCACTGTGTTTTCCATTACAATACATTATTTAAAAAAGAGTATTGACATTTACGACGATGGCTTTAATGTTGCAATATTATGCAGAAGAGGCTTGTTTCTGAAATAAACATGTTCAAACAATGTGCCAAATACATATTGATGCATGTCATTATGCTTTTTGTAATCTTTTCACAATTTGTATAACTGCCAACAACATTTCTTAGTTTTTGTATTTTGAAAAATAAATCTATAAAAAAAGCTTGACAAACTATGTCCAGCTGCTGCTTTCACGCTTTGCAAAGGCTTTAAATGTAAAATCATGATGCGAGATAGCGTTCAAATATTAAATATAGTAAAGGTCCTGATTTCAAAGGAAATACGTACAGTTATAATTGATTGTTGGGTAACTACCTGCTATACAGTATGTATTCATTTTATGGTGATTGTGTTTTGCTATGCATCTTATGGACCAAATATGTACAGTAACAAAAGTCCAGAACTAAACTGGAAGCCTTTAAATAGGCTGCCTGCAGAGCAGTTTTTACCCCCGCTGCTGCAGCTTTCTTTGTAGCTCAGCAGGGATCTGCTTGTATGGTGAAGTCCTGTAGCAGTTTGAAGCGCATAATTCTGTGTTTCACTCCCATTTCCATTAAACGTCAGCCATAAACTTTTCACCACAAGGTCTATGAGACTAAGGTGTCTTTTCTTGTTCCAATTGAGTGTCAGCAACGTTCTCTTCTTCCTCTGCATCTCCTTAGATCGATTGGATCTCATCATACTCAGCGGTCTCTGAGTCCAGGCCTGTGATCTCCTGCAGTTTAGCAGAGTCCACATTGACGTAATGGAGAGGTTCTTCCCTATCTACTTCTTTCATTTCTAGAAAGGCTTGATTAACATAAACCACATCCACTTCTGAAGAGTTGATCTACAGAAAACAAAATAGTTGCTTTAGTGATGTAGAAAGGAGGTATAGTGCACAATAAGGCCCATTGTTAAACAGAACACTTTTGGGAAGTAGCTTGTTTGCCAGTAACGAGTCGCTAATTGCTTCCTTTTTTTAAAATACCATGTGGGAGAGTGGGGTAAGATGAGCCAGTGGGTAAATCGACCCACCCCCTTTATCTAGGGAACTGTGCACATTTGTTTTCTATATTTCTATTTGGCTGTGATGGAGAGAAGCACACGGTCAATGGGCCAAATAGAGCCAGTGGTTCAACAAGAGACAGACAGAGGAGATGGAGAGAGTGGCCACTGATGTCAAGAGTGGAAAATCCATCAGAGCAGCGGCAAAAGACCGAAATATTGACAACCCTGCGTAGATACATGAAAAGTAAGGAGGAAAAGGAAAGGAAAACAGTAGGTACAGTGGAACAGCAGAGGCAAAGAGGGTCTTCACAAAGGAGAGAGAAGGAGCTTGCAGACCAAAAACTGGCTGACCAGTTCCATGGCAAACAGCTCAGCTTTAAACTTGAAAAAGTCAATAGGTCAATTTACCCCCAGATGGCTTAATTTAACTCAATTTACCCCTCAGATTGGGCAAGCTAAGCCACAAGACCACTTTTTTTTTTTAAGAAATCATATTTTCATGACCTTTTGTGATATATGCATTAATTTCATTTTGATTGACAGAAGACGTCCTGAAGTAAAGGTTGTTGATGTCACTTGACTTTTATCTCGTTTGTCGTTGCCTAGAGGTCAACATAATTAAAATGATGGCTCATCTTACCCCACTCTCCCATACTATGATATTTTTGACATTTTTGACACTTTGTTCTGCATTTTTGTAAATGAAAAAATTACAGAACACTTTCAAGCTTCACGACTGAAACTGATTGTATAACCGATTATTTTCTAAATGTTTCATTGCATACAAAACACATACTTTTTTGGAATGACTTTTAACGATCTATGTATTTTTGACATACCATACAATGCTGTTTTGACAAAGTATATTATATTTTTTAGGACTCTGCAAAAACAGCAAAAAGTACATTTTGTTGGGTATTTGGAGCTTCCTGCCAATGTGTGCAAGACATAAACTCACCACATTAGTAGCTAAAGGGTTGCAAGTCTCTGCCTTTCCCTTGTCGGAGGAAGAGATGACTTTTCCTTTCCTACGACAAACACAAATAAATTGCAAAAGAAAAAAATAGAGTCATTTATTAGAATTTTCTAATAAAGTCTTTCATTTAATTGTTTTCGGATATATTTAACAATTGTTTGAGGCGGCCATGGTTGCGCTACTTCAATTTGCTGCCTTCCTGGTCCCCAGAGCTAACCCCCTGATGACTACCTCAAAATACATTTACAATATTAGTAGTAGCTTTGAAAAAAAGGGTTGTCTCTCACCGGTAGTATATTAGCAGCAGCAGTACACACACCAGCAGCATCCCCAGAGCTCCCATGACAAAACCGATCCCAATTGACAAAGAGTGGAGGCCTGAAAATTCCCCACAAACCACATTGATCGTTAAAACCAGAGAGGGCCAGAATATGCAAAAAAACAAACAAAGTACTGTGGGGATTGCCCACAGTACTGAATGTATGTGAGTCGCTTTGGGTAAAAGCGTCTAACAAGTGACAGGTAATGTAATGTAACAATAACCACATTCTTCATTACAAGGACACTCTCTCTACGGCTAAATCCACATACATAAGTTGTGATGTGTGCCATTTGGTGAAGCACTTTCAGCTGCACCTGCACTATGAAAAGTGATATATAAATGAAGCTTTATTATTATTATAACATAAAATAAATCTTTTATAATAATAGTTAATTACAATCTTTTTGTTTTACTTCCCCTAAGTTCTGTCATTACTTTCCCAGAAGCAGAATAAAAGGTTGCACTCACTGGCCAATGTATTAGTTACACCTGTTCAACTGCTTTGTGACACAAATATCTAATCAGCCAATTACAAGGCAGCAACTCAAAGCATTTGGGATGTAGACATGGTCAAGACGACCTGTTGAAGTTCAAACAGATCATCAGAATGGGGAGGAAAGGTGATTTAAGTGACTTTGAACTTGGCATGGTTGTTGCCATGAGTATTTCAGAAACTGCTGATCTACTGGAATTTTCACGCACAACCATCTGTATGGTTTACAGAGAATGGTCAGAAAATAACCACATTGATCATTAAAACCAGAGAGGCAGATTATGCAGAAAAACCAAACAAATACAAATTCACCATCTCGCAAATCCTCTACCTTGCTCAGTTTTGCTAAGCAACATGTTAAAAGCAAAACTGTCAGAGCCCAGTGAGTTGATGCTGAGGCAGACTAGAGAGAGCGTGTCTTCGTCCAGATCGTACAGGGTGATGATGCTCTTCATGCCCACGTTCCCTAGGGACTCTTCCCTGATTGGGATGGCAGCAGAGTGATTGACAGGCTCTCCGGCCAACTTCCAAACCAGAGAGGGAGGCGGGTTCCCCTGGCTGTAGCAGGAACATCGGATCATGGATGAAATCTTGATGCAACGGGAAGAAGACAGGATCTCTGGAGGAACTGAGACAAAGAAGTAATTACATTTTGTTTAATGGACACAAAGGATTGCCTTTAATTAAAAAAGTGTATCAATCTCACATGTGACGTCAAAGCTGACACGCTCTGAGATGCCAGGTCCGTGGACATTCAGAGCTTCACAGTAATATTGATCTTCTGAGAGTTTAGTCACATTGAAGGTGAGGTCTCTCTCAGAGCCCATCACCTTCTCCTCTCTTCCAGCCGCTCTGAACCAGGTGAAGTTCACTGCTGCTGGATTGGCGATGCTTGTGCAGGTCAGAGTTACAGAGCTGCCGTCCTGCACCGCACCAGAGGGGACAACAGACACCGAGGTGTTCTTAGGGAGGTCTGAAAAGCATAGTGTTTAGCTGATGTTAATACTTCATGCTATGTCAGTCACTTCAAAATAAAAAAGAATGTCTTGGTTTTAAGTTAAGGATTTAGGCCCGTTGGAGTTGCTTACCACCAATGGTACAAGAAGCACAGTTTGAGAATCACAGTCTATGTAAAGACACATTTACATTTTGAGTTGCCTTTTTTTAGAAAACTGAGACAACAACCTCTTCATTCTCTGTGTTTGGAAATAACATCTTAATAATCAAACAAAAGAAAAGAAACCAAACACAACATCCTCACATGATTTAAAGCTCACCTATTATGCAATATTTGAACAATATATTACGGGGCCTATTTCAACCCTGTTACAAAAGTGCTGATTATGGGTCTGGCACTTTAAATGTAACCGAGCAGCTCCTGGCCACGCCCCTTCGGAGCGTCTGCATGCAAGCGGTGAGCTCTGAAGAGAAGGCTGTGTAACCATAGAAACTCTGCTGAACGCTGCCATTGAACACCATGTTATGTTCCAAACTACATTAGGCAATATTTCTGAAACAGTATGGAGCTCAAACGCTTTCTCTCTTGCGGGTTCACCTCAAGGACAGTACCTTTTATATCCGGCTTCTTTACACATATTCTCTCCAGTACAGTGTTAGCACTGAGTTTGCTTGCTAATGTAAACACAGACCATATTACTTCCAAAATACGTCACACATTGTTTCTGATGTATACAGCAGCTTAACATGTTCTTTTTTCAGTGTTTACCGCTAGAACAGTGCTATTATATGCATTATATGTACATAACACAGTGGTGACTCGTCATCAGGTGCAGGGCATGAGGCACAGCCCCACATACTGTCAGCTGAAATGAATTAAAAT
>NC_136905.1:12975816-13040816 GCF_949606895.1 Notothenia rossii
CAGCGTCGTCAGGAACGCTGTGATCCGAAGAGGGTTATTCCATCTTTCTATCCATCACTAATGTCACTCTGTTATCACAATGCTATGCTAATCCAAGCACCTTTCAAATTGCAGCTTAACAAAATGTTTTAAAGAGGATCTATATTCCTGTCTGCAGTCCTAAGGCAACTTTCTAATTTTAACAAAATCTTCAATGTTATTACCCAATTTGATAAACAGTCATATGATCATAATTACAAAAATGCTTTTGTTTTATATTTTTGGAAATATGGTCATATGACTGTATTTTAAAACACAGTGTATTTAAGCTCTTTGATAAACTATTTGGGCTGGGTGGCGCTCTATAGCGTAGGGCCAATAGGAGACCTCGATGCATTCTTTCCCCTCCTCCTCCTCATTAGCATTCTGTGCAACTAGTGTGACTAGTGCACATTTGGGATCCACTAGTACTAATAGTGAACACTTTAACCCTCACTAGCTCACTAGTGGAATTTAAATGTATCTCACTAGTTAACTAGTAAAGGGCAAAGGGTTCACTAGTTAACATGAAGACATTTTGAGCCCCACTAGTTAACTAGTAAGTTCAAAAGAGGCATCAACTAGTTAACTAGTGAACCTTTTGCCTTTACTAGTTAACTAGTGAGTGATTCTGGGTGCTACTAGTTAACTAGTGCATTTGCAGCGCACTAGTTAACTTGTAAGACTTTTAGCGTCACTAGTACGGTTCATCAAAAAGCTTACAAGTTGGGACTTTGGTGCTACAAGTGCTGCTCATGGCGTCACTAGTAAGGCTTAAGTGGTAAATAGTAATGTACGTGCAACTAGTTTACTAATGAATTGTTTAAAAGTCATACATGTTGACTCGTGAATTTTTTGACACATCACTAGTAAACTAGTTGCACGTACATGTCAACTCGTAAGTCCTTGTGTTGAACTAGAGAGAAGAAAACCACAACTAGCGGGCTCAAAATATCCACTTGTTTAAGAAAAAGCCATACATGTTAAATCAATATCTAACTAGTTGCATACAGTTGTTCACTAGTGCAAAAAAATCCAAACTAGTTGAAGGAAAGGTCTTACATGTAAGAAAAATGTGTAACATGTACAGTCAAAGTCTAACATGTTTATAACAGAACCTCACTGGTGAGAAAAAATGCCCTCCACTAGTTAACTAGTAAGAAAAGCATCTGTGTCACTAGTTTACCAGCAAGTTAACTAGCAAGGTAAAAACAATTGTACTAGTGTATCTAGTGGACAATTTGGACCTCACTAGTTAACAAGTGCACATTTTGAGCCTCATTACTCAGCTTGTAAGACCAAAAGAGGTGAAAATGTTGCCTTCACTAGTTAACGTGTAAGCTGCAATATGTATCCACTAGTTAACTAGTTGCCGTTCATATGGCCAACACGTTCACTAGTCAGCCTATATATGCAAATGAAGCAGGAGGGGCCCATATTCTGATTGGCCTAAGGGGGCGTTTTCCTTCAATGCTTTTAGCAACGTCTCAAAGACGTGAGGTGCATCAGTCGGGTATATTTAGTGCCTACTGTTAACATATTGTCCGTGGGAAGTCAGTCAGTGTGTGTTTTGCCTAGAAAAATACATGTTTCTGTTTCTGCTTTGTTCCGCTTTGTGTGTGTGTGTTTTTGTTGGTGCGAGTGTGTGCATGCTTGTGTGTGAGAACACCGGCACTCGAGACACAAAAGTAGAGGAAGTGATCATGGGAAATTGTGTCAGTGGTGCTCATGAAATGAATAAAGCTGAAACACTGGACAGATCTTAAAATCAGGGTAACAAAAATAAACAACCTCTCCATATTTGCCAAGACTAATATTTACGGAAGTCACGGCGATCTCTCAGCCCAGTTAAGGGGAAAAGTTAAGGGACATTTACTCTACAGTGCTGAGCGAACAATCCTCCGTGTTTGTACCTCTTAAAGCCCGCGTCACACTGTCCCGAAATTGACACCAGATGGACACACGATAAAGGAAATGTTCAAATTCGGCTCTGATCGTAACAACATCGGGCCATTTGTGAGGGCATCTTAAGCCATCGTATGGCCGCTGGTAGACTTTCTCAGGCTCCAGCAGCAACTTCACGAGCGGTGGCAACATCTTTGGCATGCCAAAAAATTGCCGAAGGTTAATTTTCGTGTTGAAGTCGTGTGTAATTTTGCCCTTCGTAAGGCACTCGTGAGGGTCAAATCGTGTCATCTTCGTGTGATCTTCGGTGCCATCGGGCATTTTCTTCCTGAGCAACTCTACAGAGCAGAGGCGTGTGTAACTCCCAAAGCTTCAATCACAAATGCTCTATCGATATCAGTAGCAGTGATGATACCTTTATTAAGCAGGTGAAACAGGAGCATGAGGACACGGTGTGCGATGTGTCCTTGCAGATCGCTTCTCTGGTTGTTTTATTGCACAACAAAATCATGTAAACATATTATGTAAATAGCCCAATTTGTGTTGTGTGAAACTGAAAAGGATATTACATTGTTGTTGTTACTTTCGTTGCAGTTGTATGCCTTAAATGTAATTTAGGTTAACTTCCTATTTAGATGCTTTTATTTTGAAGGCGAGTTTACGCTGTTGACAGGAAGTTGTTGTTGCTATGAAAACAACATGATGGAGATAAGTCATATATTCTAAATATAAAGATGGAAAAGTAAAGAATAAAGTGTATGTTTAAATGTTAGCACCCCCCGAAGAGGCACAAGCTCTTACGTTGAGTCTGGATACATTCTAAATCATCAGTAAAGACTACGACCATATTTTCGTGTGTGGTTCGGCCCGTTCGGGTGCCATCGTGTGGCCTTCTGTAGGTATCGTACTTGCTTCGGCTGTTGATTGGCTCACGAATGGCCCGATGTTGTTTGGATCAGAGCTGAATTTGAACATTTCCTTTAACATGTCTCCATCTGGTGTCAATTTCGGGACAGTGTGACAGGCGCTTTAATCGCTGCATAGCCAATTTATTTGGACTAGAATTATCCCAGAGTCTAAACATTATTTGCAACACAGTTTTAGATTTGTGAAACCTTTATTCTATTTGTGAAAATACAAAAAAGGGAGATTTCAGTGGAAGATTTTTTTTTTAAAATATTGAAGTTAACAGCATCAATCTGGTGCACTTCGAGAGCAACATTAAACCTACCTTAATAATACCTTAAAGCGGACAAAAGGCACTGGAGAACACTTATTCATGAACACCCTTTAATGAAGCAAACTAATGCCTTAACACACTCAAATACAGTCAGCAGCTGGTTGAAGTCACTTCAGATCACTGATCCAGGGAACATGCCTCACATCCATTGAAAGAAGTTAAGATTAACCATATAATTAATATTTAAACAATAAAATAAAATGCATCTTCTTCTCTTACAGTACATGTGATCCTGACTGGCACCTCATAAACTTCAGATGTAAATAAGAAACATGAAATGTATCTTATTCTCTTACATGTGATCCTGGCTGGCACCTCTGTTGTCTTTTACAGCTCTGTTCTTCACTCCCTTCTTCTAATCCTGTTTTCTTCTTTTACGGTACGTCCACACAGCCGCGTTAAAAAAATCTTGGAGGTGGGCGTATCTGAAGCTTGGGGATTTTTTGTGAGCAACGCGACCAACAACCAATCACATGAATGTCCCGCCCCCGACATACAAAGCAATAGCAATGTTAAAACGAAGTAAACTGGATATAAAATCCCCAAACAGGCGAAAACCTACCAGTTTCACCCACTGTCTCTGCCACCTCCCTCTATGCCTGGTTTCTCTGGTTTGTATCCCGGTAAATTAATAGGGACTGGTCATAAAGAACCGGGTGATTTGCTACCGCAATAACTAATTTCTCCTCCATTTCTAGGAATATAGAAAATGAACTATATATGTATGTAACTGCCAGCTTGCACGCGGTTTGATTGGCTAACGCTTGTACTGTCAGATTTGCCAGGGCTCGGCATTAAGGACTGCCCGATGGACCGGGGCCATCTAGTATTTAGCTCGGGCCATGAAGCCTCACCTGCTGGTTGCCCGATCGGGCAATCTATTATACCAGTATCATGCAGCTCGCGGATCCAGTAATGAGTGACCCGACAGTAAAACTAAACATATCTATAACTAGTTTAGGTAGTTTGAGAGGTAATTCAAATAGCTACGTGTGATATTCTAACCTGAAGTGTGTGTTTTGTTCCGCTCACCGCTGCATGTGATCATGCAGAGCTGCGTGTCGACTCGTCAGCAGCAGCTGATCTCTCTCTCCCGTCAGATTAGACTTCACTCGCGTTTATGTCCATATCGATGAGATCCAGCAAGTTTTAGCTAATGATATGACTACCTGCTTATTAAAAGACACTGTGACCTAAACAATAAGTGTCGCTATGCAACTGGGTGAGGCCACAAAGTATAGTGCAGCATTATGCATTTGTTTACATGCCCACCGGAACCCAGAGGCATTCGCAACAGATCAACGCACAATCAACCCATACAGCACATCTCTTTCTCCACATTAAGTGTTACACATTAGAATTGACTACTCTTGTCTGTCACATACTCTTCTTGTTTGTCACATAAGTGGCGCAACTGAAGCGCTAAAGGGAAATTATTTTGACCGGACATTTTGACCGAAGAGATTTAGATTTGCTTGCTAACGGGAACTCTGACGTCGCCATTGTGTGTGCTTCGCGGAAGCACTCGCCCTGCTCGGGTCTGCTCGGTCAGCTTCTGGATGAGGAGGCATTCCTTCGACCAATTTACAGTAGATAACATTACAAACATTTTTAACAGGGGCCATAATAGCGTAAATAATGTTTGTTTTGGCAGTTATAACTGCATGTAATGTTTTCTACTTTTTTACATCTGGGAAGGCATTTGCCTTCATCAGATGGAAAGTGTTTTGACCAACAACTTAAGTATTTATTATAGCTATGCAGGGCATGCAAGCGAGCAAACACAAACAAGTGAAATTAAGAATACAATTCAATTTGTAATATTGTGGTGGTTCATCTTATAATTCAGTCTAGAGAATGCACCAGACAGCATCTAAGACCTGCAAAAATCTAAATGTTCTAGGGGGAGGCCCCCCAAACCCTTCGTGCGTCATTTCGTCCGCGCGCATTGTTCAGGGCAATCTCTATTGGGCTCAGGGCCATCTGTAAATTACCTTAGATGGCCCACAGGGCCATTAAATCCTTAATGTCATGCACTGTTTGCATAAACAGGATTTGATTGGCTGACGCTTCCACCTCAGCTTCAGAAGTTGAACATTGCTCAACTTTTGAATCCTGAAAATCCTGGAAATCTTCGCTTTGCTTCCCACAATGCAGTTCGGCGAAAAGTGAGGCAACGTGACGTCACCCCATTCAAAGTGAATGGGCTCAAGCGTTGGAAGATTTTTTAACGCTGCTGTGTAGACGGGCCGTTAGTATCTTAAAAGTAGACTGAGGTATGAAGGGTTAATGTTACATCTTAGCATAATTTTGAGTCATCTTCTGTATACATACTAACATATAAGGGCATACATAGTGTGGTTACTCCATGTTTACTATATATCATTAACGTTACATCACTCTTTTTCACTTGCTACTCTGTCAGCCAGAGTGCAGATATCACCATTAGCCTGTTATTCACTTTAACGTTGGAAAACCAGCAAAGTAAAATTTCAAATAAGATTCACAAACCTGAAACATCATCCATTTCTTCACTGCTGGTGATGACATTGTTGTCAGCTGCTGATACTGCTGCTGCAGCTTGTGGCGCCTGCTTCAATGAAAATAACTTTCTAATATCCATAACTTTATAGGCTATTAGCTTAAAACTCGTCAGGCACTAGGAAGGATCACTTCTTCTTCAGGGGAGTCAAGGCTATGCAGTACGTAGGCTACTGTCTCGCAGCGGCTGCCTCTCTGGTGGACTCCGGTACTGCACATTACTCACAAGATGTTTTCAAAAAAAAAATGTTTTAAGTGAAACATCCGGGGCTTTTCAGAAAACATCCGGGGCTTGAGCCCAAGTAGCCACCTCCTAGCGCAGCCACTGTCGCATATGTCAAAAATAAGACCCGCCCCCGGCTGTCAGTGGAGCAGGACCTCCTCGTTGCGCTGTCCACTATCGGGGGGATAGTGTGTCTTTATGTGTGGGGGACACATAAAGAGACTCTGCTCCCAAAAGCAGGCACATGTGTCGAACATGTGACTATCATCGTTTTATTTTAGTTTTGCTGTTTAAACTGATTAGTAATAATAATTATTAAGTTATTATTAATTTTAAGTTATCATAGGCCTACCTCTTTTGAAATCCAAATGTAAAATAATAACTCGGAAGGAGAGTCGTTTTTATTTTGGTTCTTGTCATTATATGATGGATTATATGGTTTTTAGGATGACTTATATTTGATTATTTGTTCTATAAAATGTTCTATTAAATTAAATACACATTTGAAAACCAATTTATGGTGTATCTATTGTTTGTAGTTTAAGCTCTTAAGTTGTTTTTAAATCTACGAGAAGTTGGTGTGCCTTGGGGTCGAGAAATGTTTTCAGGTGTGCCTTGGTAAAAAAAAGGTGGGGGCCCACTGCTGTAAAGTACACTGAACAAAAATATAAACGCAACACTTTTGTTTTTGCTCCCATTTTTCATGAGATGAACTCAAAGATCTAAAACATTTTCTACATACACAAAATAACAATTTCTCTCAAATATTGTTCACAAAAAACAATAAGTTTGGCTTGATATTGACTAAGAAAAAGGTTTATAACGCTGTGCGAATGGTCTGCGGAGAGCATTTCTCCGCGATCCCAAGGTAGTAGCCCGAAAAACGTTTACCCATTTAAACAGTCGTGTTAGATACCTTGTTTGTTTTAAACATCATAATTACACAAACAACAATGAATACCAGGTTGTGTACCCAAATCTCCCGCTGGTCCAAACAAAGTAGGAAAAGCATCGTTCTTCAGTGCCCTACGCTGTAGCCTACATATCCGGCATGAATCGCTGAAAGGTTTGGGAAGCTTTGTTTCGTGAAAGGCTGGCAGAGGGTGCGGCCATAGCTCTGGGCGTGGCTACTGGGTATCCCTACAGTACGTAGCAATACCCAGGAAGAAAACGAGAAATCTCCAACGAGGCGTTTTGGGGAGGTATTTTCTGTGTTAGAGTTTTACTCGCTACAGGGTGTACTTTGAGGGTTTTTGACTCTGCAGACCGTTTACATGCAGAAAAAGCTTCATAACACACAAGGGGACGGGCAATAACCGGAAAAGCATGACATGGGACCTTTAACTAAAACTCCAGACTTGATTATTTCATGGGAAAAAAAGGGAAACTAAACCAAAGTCATTTATGTGGTGACTTGAGTTTATTCTTATTTATATTATTTAAAGGTCACCTATCATGCAAAATGTACTTTTAGATGTCTTTAAAGGTCACCTATCATGCAATATTTAGTCAATAGCATAGGTCTCAGATATATAAAAATGTATAAAAAACATGTCTATGAAGTGTTTTGCTCGAAATACCAAACAGATCACCCATTCTAGCCATGCCTCATATCCCTCTATTTCACTTCCTGTTACTAAAGTGCTGATTCGGGGGAAAAAGCTTTAAAAAAGAAAGAAAGAGGGGGCAGAGCTTATGCCTGCTCATGCGAGACCCGGCAGATACTGTCTAAAATAAATGCTGCGGTGATGAAACGCAGAAACCACATCAAGGATTATTTCTGAAACATTATACAGTAGAGCTCAAAGGCTTTCTCTCTTGCTGGTTTACCACAGGGTGAGTTCCTTTTGATTTCCTGCATCTTCACACATGCATGCGCTCTCTCCAGCACTGGTTAGCTCTGAGTGTTATCGATGCTTGCTAATGTAAACAAGACCATATTACAGTACGTCCAAAACAAGTCGGGCATTGATTCTAATCAGCGTACAGTTTGTAACATTACGTTCTTGGTGTGATTCTAGAAAAATTCCAGCATAAATACTTGTGTGTCAAACACCAAGTATTTATTCATCGTGTTCATCTCTGCGTAGCTCCTACATTTGGCTGTTCAGTAAAGTTCAGAAATAGTTTCTGCTTATTCAAAAACATAACACACAATGCCCAATGGCAACTACTTTGGTAAAGTCTTTATACTTCACTTTGTTTTCACTTATATTAACTTCAACTTGACTGTTTCATTTATGACACTTTATGACTTCTATTGTTTATGCATGTAAAGTATTGAATTGTTGTTTCTTCCCTCTTTCTGCATTGCCTTTCATTTTGTTTCTCTTTACTTCCTCTTTGTTTCAAAATGACAAAATGATCTGATGAAACAGTTGAGTACTTGAGTGTGGAAACAAATGTCATATTTGATCTTTTTCTGTTTGTCGAATATGTAAATCAACAACTCACTTTTGAAAACACATTTATATTTCATTATAAAATCTAGTTTGGAACATTGTTATGTGGATCCCTTAGGAAATGACTGATGGGACTTGCATTAATGTAGTAAAAAGAGATTCTAAACTCTATGGTGCTGGAGGCCAAACCCCGAACACATCTTTCAAAAGCCATCAACACGCGACACCAGTCTGACATGACTCAGTTGTTGGACTATTACCACTGACCCTTCCATGCTGGTGAAACCTTTATTTGTTTCTTTATCAATTTCTGAAACGTAGATCAGTACTGTATATACTACTACTACTAATGTATTTATTTCTTCTCTAGAAACAGAACATATCGTATGCTGACCATCATTGTTGGCTGTAAGGTAAGATATTTGTTTTAGAAAACTCAAATGATTGCAAGTCATAAAATGTCAGGCTTATTTTGTTAGTTAATTCAGTCATTTTGTTACAAATATATATAAACATATATAAATATATATATATTTATATATATATATATATATATATATATATATATATATATGTTGTTTGCTCGAGGCAAGAATAATTGACATACCTTTTAAAGAAGTTTAGTTATTTGTAAGAATAATGTGCATACCTTTACAGAATTTCTATCAAAGCAAATTCAAAACATTTTAAATAGCTATCATTAGTTTACATCTTCATGCTGGCTCCCTTATATTATCTTTGAAAGGACGACATTATTTCCTCTTTTTAGTGATGACACCAGTAACAGTAAGAGTACATTGCAATACAAGTTAAAGCAATAGTTTAAAAGCATACATTTGATTTATAACTAATACTTTTCATTAGTATTCAATCATTATGTTTTTGAAATAAGCAGCACTGCTTCTTTACTGTGTGAAGCTTGAAATTACTCAAACTGGATTATTCTTTCAGCAACAAATATCAAACGTCACATTTGATCATATTTACTTTGTGAAGTATGAAGTGAAGTTAATATAATTCCCCCCTATAAAACATGTATTCTTCTTTACTAGGGCTATTCATATTGAAGTAGTTAACTAGTTGATCAAATGAATAGATTTCATGTCTGTTGTGTGTGTCTGGTGCCTCTGTAGGAATATCAAGCTGACAGAAAAGCATGACGGGTGCTTTAAAGGTTTTCCTCCTTCTACTTCAAGGTAGGGTTTCCAACAATTGAATCCCTTTCGATGTCTTTAGATTACTCACAAAAAGTGCAATATATGCTTTTTTTTTTTTAAATTAAGGTTTTTGTGAGTGTGTGCTGTTAATTTGGACGGGTTTGTTTTCTTTTAATTATGTTTACATTTCTGCTTAATTTTCTTTCTTTTTTTTGAAGATGAGCTACAGTGTAAAAATGGCAATGAAAATCTTATGACCCGAGCTCCTCCAACGATGCAACATATATAATAAAATACAATATAAATCTATATACATGTAAATAGAATATGATATATACAAGAACAGAATATGAAATTAAATATTGTACATTAAGACAAAGTTAAATACGGTTTATTGCGGTGATAACTATTTAGATAAATAAGTAGATCGCAAGATGACAAACAGATGAATGTTTGTCGAGGCACTTAACAGAGCTCAGGTGTTTAGCAGTCTTATGGCCTGTGGGATAAATCTGTCCCTGAGTCTGGTAGTTGTTTGAATACTTAGTTTTTCTTTAACCTTGGCAGATATTTAATTTATTGCTTTTATTTCACCTCAGGTAGCTTATGCGCCGTGAAGTGGGAAATCACCATGCCTCAGAGAATAGATGGACTAACTGGATCCTGTGTGAAGGTCCCCTGCACTTTCGCCGTTGACTCAACGTTTGATGGACTTCTGGATGGTTCCTGCAAAGGAATTTGGAAAAGAGGAAGCATGGACGGAACAATTGTGTTTGATTCCAGCCTCACTGGAGATCAGGCAAGCGGAAATCTCACAGGGAACCTGCTGAACAAGGAGTGCACCACCATCTTCTACAACATGCAACCGTCCCATTCTGACAAATACTACTTCAGGATTCAGTGTGAAAACAAGCTGAAGGGCACCTATCCAACAGGAGTCCGTATCACCACTCAAAGTTTGTATTGTGTCTTTTAATTTTTTCACTTTACACATCTTTTGGTTTACCTTTTGTCATGTACTTGTTTTTTTTCTCCTCAGATTCACTGGACCAACCTACCATAACTCCATCTACACTGGAGGTAGAGGAGGGGGCTCTGGTGACGTTGAGCTGCACGGCTGTAGCCCCGTGTCCCATCCTTCCCCCAGATCTGTCTTGGACCCCCAGGATAGGTGACATTGAGGAGAAACATGAATCTGAATCCATGGTCTCTGTTATGAACTTCACCTCTTCTTACCTCCACAATGGACAGAATCTTTCGTGCACCGCTCTCTTCAAACGACAAGCTGGCAACACCGACCTTTGGTTTGAAAAGTTTATGACCCTCCATGTTCTTTGTGAGTATGTTTCAGGCCTTTTCTGGTTGCTGAGTTGGATGTTGATTTAGTTCACATTTAATCATTCCCTTCATTTGATATAATGTGATGTTATGAAATGTTCCTCTGGGGACTCTGCAGAGTATTTGGATCAAGTTGTGTTTACTAAAACTGCAGACTTGATTATCGAGTGGAAAAAAAGGGGACACTAAACCAAAGTCATTTATGAGCTGACTTGAGTTTATTCTTATTTTTATAATTTAAAGGTCACATATCATGCAAAATGCCCTTTTAGATGTCTTTAATACATATGTGTAGACATCACAAAGTGTAGGAAAATACAACGCTCTCTCTTTTCCTGCTTGCCCACATCTCTAAAAATAGGGGTACAACGGAGCTGTTTACCGTTATTATGTAATATCGGAAATGTGAGCTGGCTTTACTTCCACGGCCCTATCAGAAACGTTGCTGTATCAGAAACAATGTGCAACGTTTTGGAAGTAATATGGTCTGTGTTTACATTAGCAAGCAACGGACTCGGAATCAGCACTTCTCTAACAGGGCTGAAATAGAGGGGTATGAGGCATGGCTAGAATGGGTGATCTGTTTGGTATTTTGAGCAAAACACTTCAAAGACATGTTTTTCATATATATGAGACATATAATATAGATGCCTAAAAATAGTATAATAGGAGACCTTTAAAGAGGTTTTTCACATTCTCCCAAAAGTTGGAAAGACCGATTCATGAAGCCATCATAATGCTTTAATATTAACAACCTTGGTAGTGCACACAATTGGGTGTTTTGTA
This sequence comes from Notothenia rossii, assembly GCF_949606895.1. Lineage (NCBI taxonomy): Eukaryota > Metazoa > Chordata > Actinopteri > Perciformes > Nototheniidae > Notothenia > Notothenia rossii. The sequence continues at coordinate 12,987,427 of NC_136905.1, forward strand.
CATTGGCATGTAGTATGTCTTTTTGACAAGTGCTATATGAGAAAATTTGTTTCACTTCCACATTTGTCTGTGTGAAAAATGTAACTACAGCCAGAAGCTGGTTAGCGTAGCACAGCACAAAGACTGGCAACAAGTGGGAAAACTAGCCTGGCTCTGTCTAAAGGTAACAAAAACAGTTTACTAGATTTTCAATCATCTCTTCCAGAGAACACATCAGTCAGCTACTCTGCTACAGTAAAAAAGGGCAGCTTGGTGAATCTGACCTGCAACGGCAATGCCAATCCAGCTGTGTACACTTGGTACAAAGTGAATGGAGGTCAGGTGACCGATGTGGGTTCGGGGAAAAGGTTTTCAACCACTGTGTCAGAAGTTGACAGACACTTTTACTGTAAAATCAGTAACATATACGGGACCAAGAACTCATCCATCACTCAGATAGACGTACAATGTAAGTCTGATTGAAAAACAGTCAAACAGATAAATATTGACCAGCAACATTTTAAAAGATATTTTTTTATTTAGTTCCTCCCAAGGAAACTACAATAATCATTGAGCCTAAAGGTCCACTTTTGGAAGGCAGCTTTGTTTCTCTGCTTTGCAAAAGCCGGGCCAACCCACCTGTGACCAACTACACCTGGTACAAAGGTGATGAAGAGGAAAAGGAGGCTGGATCAAGTTTGGTTTTAAACAATGTCAAACCAAGCAGCAGTGGTGACTACTACTGTGTAGCAGAAAATGAGCATGGGGACCAAAATTCAACACTGATTCAGCTGGACATTCAGTGTAAGTTGATTTTCACCGTAAAGACATTGATTTACACTGTCAAGTTCAACAGACTGAATATGGCTCTGCTGTATAGAGAGTAGTACTGTCTCTGAGGCCAAGACTGACAGTATAAGGAAAACACAGACACTCATCCCCGAGGTCACAATATCCATCGATCCACCAGAGCAATAGCCTATAGGCAAAACACAGAATATCAACAAAATATATGACATAAAATGAACTTACCAAAGCTGAAGTAGATGGTCAACTTCATTCATTTTCTTTCCGTTTCACTGATTTTAATCGCTATACGCTGCTCTCTCTCGTCTCCTCTTCACAACTACACTTTTCACGGCACATATACTCACAGCCAATCAGCTCTGAATTATGATTTGACGTTTTGGTGGGGTTGCCAGCACTTTGCCCCACTGGTGATTATTTTTTTGGCGCACACAATGAATACAAAAAGACTCTGAGCATGCACAGTGTAGTTTTCACAGTACACGTTCATTTCTAGAGCGAGAGAGAGGGGCAGCCCAGAGCTACCCCACATCGCTCAACACGGCAAAAGGCACACTGTGGACACTAATCAGAAGAACGCAGACCAAAAAAGCAATGTAGAGACGAATCAGACGACTAAACATGATCTTTAAATATATTTTAACATATATTTTATACATATTTTTTGAATTATAATTTTAATTGATTTCAGCCGACAGTATGTGGGGCTGTGCCTCATGCCCTGCCCCTGATGACGAGTCACCACTGTGTTATGTACATATAATCAGGGGTGCACACAACTTTCTCAGTGAGGTACTCAGATGAGTACCTGGAGTCAGTGTTTGGTACTCCAACTTCCGGCTGCCCTCAAAGTTCCCATGAAGCCCTCTGTATCGCGAATATCAGCGGGTGGGGGTGCTAGTGGAGTATGATGAAGCCCCCTGTATCGCGAATGTCAACGGGGGGGGGGGGGGTAGTAGTAGAGTGCAGAGCTTCGTGACCACAGAGCGTGTGAACGTTGTGATCAGCTGTTTTAGCGCAGTGCTGCTGTACAGGCCGACGTTAACAGCAGCCCTGTCTGTGCACACGGAGACCAACTCCGTCGTCTGATGATCTAACCGCCTTCTGGAAAAGCTTCACATATACAGGACTGTCTCAGAAAATTAGAATATTGTGATAAAGTTCTTTATTTTCTGTAATGCAATTAAAAAAACAAAAATGTCATACATTCTGGATTCATTACAAATCAACTGAAATATTGCAAGCCTTTTATTATTTTAATATTGCTGATTATGGCATACAGCTTAAGAAAACTCAAATATCCTATCTCTAAATATTAGAATATCATGAAAAAGTATACTAGTAGGGTGTTCAACGAATCACTTGAATCGTCTAATTAACTCGAAACACCTGCAAGGGTTTCCTGAGCCTTGAAAAACACTCAGCTTGGTTCAGTAAACTAAATCACAAGTATGGGGAAGACTGCTGATCTGACTGCTGTCCAGAGGACCGTCATTGACACCCTCCATCAGGAGGGTAAGACACAAAAAGAAATTTCTCAAAGAGCAAGCTGTTCACAGAGTGCAGTTTCAAAGCACATCCACAAAAAGTCTGTTGGAAGGGGGAAATGTGGCAGGAAACGCTGCACAACCAAGAGAGATGACCGCAGCCTTAACAGCATTGTGAAGAAGAGTCGCTTCCAGAATTTGGGGGAGCTTCAAAGACAGTGGACTGAAGCTGGAGTCCAGGTATCAAAAGTCACTGTTCACAGACGTGTCCGGGAAATGGGCTACAATAGCCGTATTCCCATGGTCAAGCCACTTCTGAACTCAAGACAACGGAAGAGGCGTCTGACTTGGGCTAAGGAAAAGAAGCACTGGACAGTTGCACAGTGGTCCAAAGTCCTCTTTTCAGACGAAAGCAAGTTTTGTATTTCATTTGGAAGTCAAGGCGCCAGAGTCTGGAGAAAGGCTGGAGAGGAGCAAAATCCAAGTTGCTTGAAATCCAGTGTGAAGTTCCCACAGTCAGCGATGGTTTGGGGAGCCATGTCAGCTGCTGGTGTTGGTCCACTGTGTTTCATAAATGCAGCTGTGTACCAAGAGATTTTAGAGCACTACATGCTTCCGTCTGCTGAAAAGCTCTATGGAGATGAGGAATTCATTTTCCAGCATGATCTGGCACCTGCCCACAGTGCCAAAACCACCAGTAACTGGTGTACTGACCATGGCATTACTGTCCTCGATTGGCCTGCAAATTCCCCTGACCTGAACCCCATAGAGAATATGTGGGGTATTGTGAAGAAGAAGCTGAAAGACACCAGACCCAACAATGCTAATGAGCTAAAGGCCGCTATTGAAGCATCCTGGGCATCCATAACACCTCAGCAATGCCACAGGCTGATTGCCTCCATGCCACGCCGCATTGATGCAGTAATCCGTGCAAAAGGATTCCCAACCAAGTACTGAGTGCATTAATGGACATTTTCAAATGTTTGATTGTGTTTTGCTGTTATAAATCTTTTTTTTTTACTTGGTCTGAGGAACTATTCTAATTTTTTGAGATAGGATTTTTGAGTTTTCTTAAGCTGTATGCCATAATCAGCAATATTAAAATAATAAAAGGCTTGCAATATTTCAGTTGATTTGTAATGAATCCAGAATGTATGACATTTTTGTTTTTTTAATTGCATTACAGAAAATAAAGAACTTTATCACAATATTCTAATTTTCTGAGACAGTCCTGTACATCGGTACGCGAATGCGCTTTGTGACACAAGTGACGGTACGCATTTCAGATTGTTGCCGCGCATGCGTACCTGCGTACCACTTATGTGCACCCCTGCATATAATGCATATAATAGCACTGTTCTAGCGGTAAACACTGAAAAAAGAACATGTTAAGCTGCTGTATACATCAGAAACAATGTGTGACGTATTTTGGAAGTAATATGGTCTGTGTTTACATTAGCAAGCAAACTCAGAGCTAACACTGTAGGCCTACTGGAGAGAATATGTGTAAAGAAGCCGGATATAAAAGGTACTGTCCTTGAGGTGAACCCGCAAGAGAGAAAGCGTTTGAGCTCCATACTGTTTCAGAAATATTGCCTAATGTAGTTTGGAACATAATATGGCGTTCAATGAAGGCAGCGTTCAGCAGAGTTTCTATGGTTACACAGCCTTCTCTTCAGAGCTCACCGCTTGCATGCAGACACTCCGAAGGGGCGTGGCCAGGAGCTGCTCGGTTACATTTAAAGTGCCAGACCCATAATCAGCACTTTTGTAACAGGATTGAAATAGGCCCCATAATATATTGTTAAAATATTGCATAATAGGTGAGCTTTAAATCATGTGAGGATGTTGTGTTTGGTTTATTTTCTTTTGTTTGATTATTAAGATGTTATTTCCAAACACAGAGAATGAAGAGGTTGTTGTCTCAGTTTTCTAAAAAAAGGCAACTCAAAATGTAAATGTGTTTTACATAGACTGTGATTCTCAAACTGTGATTCTTGTACCATTGGTGGTAAGCTACTCCAACTGGCCTAAATCCTTATCTTAAAACCAAGACATTCTTTTTTATTTTGAAGTGACTGACATAGCATGAACTATTAACATCAGCTAAACACTATGCTTTTCAGATCTCCCTAAGAACACCTCGGTGTCTGTTGACCCCTCTGGTCCGGTGCAGGACGGCAGCTCTGTAACTCTGACCTGCACAAGCATCGCCAATCCAGCAGCAGTGAACTTCACCTGGTTCAGAGCGGCTGGAAGAGAGGAGAAGGTGATGGGCTCTGAGAGAGACCTCACCTTCAATGTGACTAAACTCTCAGAAGATCAGTATTACTGTGAAGCTCTGAATGTCCACGGACCTGGCATCTCAGAGCGTGTCAGCTTTGACGTCACATGTGAGAGTGATACACTTTTTTAATTAAAGGCAATCCTTTGTTTCCATTAAACAAAATGTAATTACTTCTTTGTCTCAGTTCCTCCAGAGATCCTGTCTTCTTCCCGTTGCATCAAGATTTCATCCATGATCCGATGTTCCTGCTACAGCCAGGGGAACCCGCCTCCATCTCTGGTTTGGAAGTTGGCCGGAGAGCCTGTCAATCACTCTGCTGCCATCCCAATCAGGGAAGAGTCCCTGGGGAACGTGGGCATGAAGAGCATCATCACCCTGTACGATCTGGACGAAGACACGCTCTCTCCAGTCTGCCTCAGCATCAACTCACTGGGCTCTGACAGTTTTGCTTTTAACATTTTTTTGCTTAGCAAAACTGAGCAAGGTAGAGGAATTGCGAGATGGTGAATTTGTATTTGTTTGGTTTTTCTGCATAATCTGCCTCTCTGGTTTTAATGATCAATGTGGTTATTTTCTGACCATTCTCTGTAAACCATACAGATGGTTGTGCGTGAAAATTCCCGTAGATCAGCAGTTTCTGAAATACTCATGGCAACAACCATGCCAAGTTAAAAGTCACTTAAATCACCTTTCCTCCCCATTCTGATGATCTGTTTGAACTTCAACAGGTCGTCTTGACCATGTCTACATCCCAAATGCTTTAAGTTGCTGCCTTGTAATTGGCTGATTAGATATTTGTGTCACAAAGCAGTTGAACAGGTGTAACTAATACATTGGCCAGTGAGTGCAACCTTTTATTCTGCTTCTGGGAAAGTAATGACAGAACTTAGGGGAAGTAAAACAAAAAGATTCTAATTAACTATTATTATAAAAGATTTATTTTATGTTATAATAATAATAAAGCTTCATTTATATATCACTTTTCATAGTGCAGGTGCAGCTGAAAGTGCTTCACCAAATGGCACACATCACAACTTATGTATGTGGATTTAGCTGTAGAGAGAGTGTCCTTGTAATGAAGAATGTGGTTATTGTTACATTACATTACCTGTCACTTGTTAGACGCTTTTACCCAAAGCGACTCACATACATTCAGTACTGTGGGCAATCCCCACAGTACTTTGTTTGTTTTTTTGCATATTCTGGCCCTCTCTGGTTTTAACGATCAATGTGGTTTGTGGGGAATTTTCAGGCCTCCACTCTTTGTCAATTGGGATCGGTTTTGTCATGGGAGCTCTGGGGATGCTGCTGGTGTCTGTACTGCTGCTGCTAATATACTACCGGTGAGAGACAACCCTTTTTTTCAAAGCTACTACTAATATTGTAAATGTATTTTGAGGTAGTCATCAGGGGGTTAGCTCTGGGGACCAGAAAGGCAGCAAATTGAAGTAGCGCAACCATGGCCGCCTCAAACAATTGTTAAATATATCCGAAAACAATTAAATGAAAGACTTTATTAGAAAATTCTAATAAATGACTCTATTTTTTTCTTTTGCAATTTATTTGTGTTTGTCGTAGGAAAGGAAAAGTCATCTCTTCCTCCGACAAGGGAAAGGCAGAGACTTGCAACCCTTTAGCTACTAATGTGGTGAGTTTATTATGTCTTGCACACATTGGCAGGAAGCTCCAAATACCCAACAAAATGTACTTTTTGCTGTTTTTGCCGAGTCCTAAAAAATATTATATACTTTGTCAAAACAGCATTGTATGGTATCTCAAAAATACATAGATCGTTAAAAGTCATTCCAAAAAAGTATGTGTTTTGTATGCAATGAAACATTTCGAAAATAATCGGTTATACAATCAGTTTCAGTAGTGAAGCTTGAAAGTGTTCTGTAATTTTTTCATTTACAAAAATGCAGAACAAAGTGTCAAAAATGTCAAAAATATCATAGTATGGGAGAGTGGGGTAAGATGAGCCATCATTTTAATTATGTTGACCTCTAGGCAACGACAAACGAGATAAAAGTCAAGTGACATCAACAACCTTTACTTCAGGACGTCTTCTGTCAATCAAAATGAAATTAATGCATATATCACAAAAGGTCATGAAAATATGATTTCTTAAAAAAAAAAAGTGGTCTTGTGGCTTAGCTTGCCCAATCTGAGGGGTAAATTGAGTTAAATTAAGCCATCTGGGGGTAAATTGACCTATTGACTTTTTGAAGTTTAAACCTGAGCTGTTTGCCATGGAACTGGTCAGCCAGTTTTTGGTCTGCAAGCTCCTTTGTGAAGACCCTCTTTGCCTCTGCTGTTCCACTGTACCTACTGTTTTCCTTTCCTTTTCCTCCATACTTTTCATGTATCTACGCAGGGTTGTCAATATTTCGGTCTTTTGTCGCTGCTCTGATGGATTTTCCACTTTTGACATCAGTGGCCACTCTCTCCATCTCCTCTGTCTGTCTCTTGTTGAACCACTGGCTCTATTTAGCCCATTGACTGTGTGCTTCTCTCCATCACAGCCAAATAGAAATATAGAAAACAAATGTGCACAGTTCCCTAGATAAAGGGGGTGGGTCAATTTACCCACTGGCTCATCGTACCCCACTCTCCCACATGGTATTTTAAAAAAAGGAAGCAATTAGCGACTCGTTACTGGCAAACAAGCTACTTCCCAAAAGTGTTCTGTTTAACAATGGGCCTTATTGTGCACTATACCTCCTTTCTACATCACTAAAGCAACTATTTTGTTTTCTGTAGATCAACTCTTCAGAAGTGGATGTGGTTTATGTTAATCAAGCCTTTCTAGAAATGAAAGAAGTAACTGGGGAAGAACCTCTCCATTACGTCAATGTGGACTCTGCTAAACTGCAGGAGATCACAGGCCTGGACTCAGAGACCGCTGAGTATGCTGAGATCCAATCGATCTAAGGAGATGCAGAGGAAGAAGAGAACGTTGCTGACACTCAATTGGAACAAGAAAAGACACCTTAGTCTCATAGACCTTGTGGTGAAAAGTTTATGGCTGACGTTTAATGGAAATGGGAGTGAAACACAGAATTATGCGCTTCAAACTGCTACAGGACTTCTCCTTACAAGCAGATCCCTGCTGAGCTACAAAGAAAGCTGCAGCAGCGGGGGTAAAAACTGCTCTGCAGGCAGCCTATTTAAAGGCTTTCAGTTTAGTTCTGGACTTTTGTTACTGTACATATTTGATCCATAAGATGCATAGCAAAACACAATCACCATAAAATGAATACATACTGTATAGCAGGTAGTTACCCAACAATCAATTATAACAGTACGTATTTCCTTTGAAATCATGACCTTTACTATATTTAATATTTGAGCGCTATCTTGCATCATGATTTTACATTTAAAGCCTTTGCAAAGCGTGAAAGCAGCAGATGGACATAGTTTGTCAAACTTTTTTTATAGATTTATTTTTCAAAATACAAAAACTAAGAAATGTTATTGGCAGTTATACAAATTGTGAAAAGATTACAAAAAGCGTAATGACATGCAGCAATATGTATTTGGCACATTGTTTGAAAATGTTTATTTCAGAAACATAATATAATAATATTGCAACATTAAAGCCATCGTCGTAAATGTCAATACTCTTCTTTAAATAATGTATTGTAATGGAAAACACAGTGAGACACGGGGAGAGCTGGAACTTGATGGCAAACACTGATGGTTTATTATAAAGTTATGGCCGGAGAATTCACAAGACATGTGCTGCAGCAAGAAGTTGACAAAGCGGTTGCCCGACCAATTCTGAAGATCTCTACCCCAGACCCATTTATCTGGTTCTGAGAGAATAATCAACATTCTGCATAACAAGATAAAACAGGCAAAGCATTGTAACATCTCTATCAGCTGACGCCAACAGGCAGAAACAGGGAAACAAAACCCTGAGAGCACAGAAGCCCAAAGTTGAAGGCCTGTGCTCAGAGAGGGCAGTACAAACTGATCAACTGGGTCAAAGGGGTGGGCTTGGAAAATGGTTCCCCAACAACCCAGAAGTTTAAACACAATGTCTTTCTTTTTAATTGTAGGTTTCATGGGTTTGGATTAAGCTCACCATTTTGGTACTTATTGATCAAAGGAGAGAAGCAGTGAAACATTGAAATCCAAACTGTATTTAACAATTAGCTGACCTTGTAAGGCAGGATAAGATAATGTAAACTCAGATTTTGACGTGAGAGTACTGCGTCTCCTCTTCATCAGAGTTGATCAAGTCTCTGACGGCTCTCTGAGTGTTTGACTTGAAGTTCACCTGTGAATAATTGATCTCTAATTCATCCTCACTGGTGTCTGTGTCATCGTTCAATGGATTCGGAGATAAGGCTGAGTGTGCTGTGCTGATGTTCTCGTAGTCCTCAAGTCTCTTTTCATTCTAGAAGAAAACACTGATATAGTCTAGCGTGACACGAGGAGGTGCACTGGCTCCAGATGTTGAACCGATGTGTATAAATGCAGTGGGGGAAACTGTTACTTGATGCTTGAGTGGCGGCTGAGGTTCAACGCTGAACCAGCTGCAAGCCTTCAGCAGTTTAACACATCAGCCTGCAGCTGGGAGTCTGTTACTGCCGGGTTTCTCTTTGAGCCTGAGCTCCCCCTGCTGGTCTGAGCGCAGCATTACAGCACAGGTGTACACTTGAACTACAACAGGGTGTGAACACAATACTAGCAGCACCTGTCGATATAACGCAATCTAATATAACGATGCAACCATTGTATTAGACTGTGTGCTGCGTCACTGTTTCTGGATTGGATTGTTTTATATGGTCAAGTGTTTCCTCAAATATGTCCATATCCTGTATATTTGTTTTCAGAAATTACATTTTTATGAATTAAGTCATTTGGAAATGCATGTGGGTTTGATATGCAAACAAATGAAGGCATGCACTGTTATGAATGCACTATTAAATGGTTATTATTAAAACGTTTGTTCTAATTTGCTCTTTTTTCAATCAAAACCTGTATCTGCAACTTAATAATGGCACACAAATATCTGCATTTTCTTTCAATCATGCAGTCTTTGATTCATATTTAGCTATTTTGCAATGTGCTGTTTATTCTCTTGCACATACAGTAGGTTGTAGAAAGTTGCATAATGTCCAGTCGTCCCTATTATTAGTTGTGCTTAGTGCCGTGTCAGTTTTAACAATATTTTCACAATTACTAATCATTGTTCCTGTGTCGTGTGTTTGTATATCCTCGTATTTCTTATTTATAGTAAAGTATATTACCAAATATCTTACATTTGAGTATTTGTTGTAGCACTTTACATAACATTTCACAAAACGCTGTTATTTTCTATATTTATTTATTTCCAACAAATATGTGAGCGGACTTGCATCAAATCATGCACACACACTCCTACATCCCTGACACCTGCGTAACTTATTACCTGTTTATTTTGTTAAGTATTTTAACGATGACCACTGTTTCCTTGCAGTGCAGTGTGCACATAGCAACACAGTAATAAGCTGGGAGATAAATGTTCTTTATTGACGCAGAACACAATTTCCTTCCTGTTAGAGAGTTGGTGCTTAAGAGGATCTTCACTAAGATGTCGTTTTAACATGATCAAGAACAAACCAGAAACAATGTATTTGTGTATTTGGTTGTGATATATATATTTATTTGCACCAGTCGTGGCACCTTTAGAGCAAATTTCCTGCTCTTTTGAGATGCTTACTCTAACAGATAAGAAGAGTCTATATAAGGCTTTGACCTCATGTCTCAGACGCTTAACCACTTCTGTCTTTCTTACAGCCAACTAAACTGACATCAGTGCTGTTTGAAAATCAGCCTACAGTTTGTAACACTATGTTCTTGGTTTGATTCTAGAAGAATCCCAGCATAAATAATTATATGTCAAAGACCAAGTATCTGTGTTTTAAGAATCAAACTGATTCACTTCTCCTTCATCGTGTTCATCTCTGCGTAGCTCCTAAATGTGGCTGCTCAGGAAAGTTCAGAAATAGTTTCTGCTTGTTCAAAAACATCACACACAATGCCCACTGGCAACTAGTTTGGTAAAGTCTTTATACTTCACTTTGTTTTCACTTATATTTACTTCAACTTGACTGTTTCATTTATGACACTTTATGACTTCTACTATTTGTGCATGTAAAGTATCACATTGTTGTTTCTTCCCTCTTTCTGCATTGCCTTTCATTTTGTTTCTCTTCACTTCCTCTTTGTTTCAAAATGACAACATGATCTGATTAAACAGTTGAGTACTTGAGTGTGGAAACAAATGTCATATTTGATATTTTTCTGTTTATTGAATATGTAAATCAACAACTCACTTTTGAAAACACATTTATATTTCATTATAAAATCTAGTTTGGAACATTATTATGTGAATCCCTTAGAAATGACTGATGGGACTTGCATTAATGTAGTAAAAAGAGATTCAAATCTCTATGGTGCTGAAGGCCACACCCCGGACACATCTTTCAAAAGCCATCAACACGCGACACCAGTCTGACATGACTCAGTTCTTGGACTATTACCACTGACCCTTCCATGCTGGTGAAACCTTTATTTGTTTCTTTATCAATTTCTGAAACATAGATCAGTACTGTATATACTACTACTACTAATGTATTTATTTCTTCTCTAGAAACAGAACATATCGTATGCTGACCATCATTGTTGGCTGTAAGGTAAGATATTTGTTTTAGAAAACTCAAATGATTGCAAGTCATAAAATGGCAGGCTTATTTTGTTAGCTAATTCAGTCATTTTGTTACATACTGTATATATATATATATATATATATATGTTGTTTGTTCGTGGTAATAATAATTGACATACCTTTTAAAGAAGTTTTGTATTTGTTTTATTACTTTCTACATAAAATGTTTTGCAAAACATTTTAAATAGTTATCAGTATATTTATATATAGTTTTTTATTTGTAATAAAAATGTGCATACCTTTACAGAATTGCTATCAAAGCAAATTCAAAACATTTTAAATAGTTATCATCAGTTAACATCTTCATGCTGGCTCCCTTATTTTATCTTTGAAAGGACGACATTATTTCCTCTCTTTAGTGATGACACCAGTAACAGTAAGAGTACATTGCAATACAAGTTAAAGCAATAGTTTAAAAGTATTACTTTTATTTATAACTAATACTTTTCAGTATATTCATTATGTTTTTGAAATAAGCAGCACTGCTTCTCTACTGTGTGAAGCTTGAAATTACTCAAACTGGGTTATTCTTTCAGCAACAAAAATCAAACGTCACATTTGATCATATTTACTTTGTGAAGTATGAAGTGAAGTTAATATAATTCCCCCCTATAAAACATGTATTCTTCTTTACTAGGGCTATTCATATTGAAGTAGTTAACTAGTTAATCAAATGAATAGATTTCATGTCTGTTGTGTGTGTCTGGTGCCTCTGTAGGAATATCAAGCTGACAGAAAAGCATGACGGGTGCTTTAAAGGTTTTCCTCCTTCTACTTCAAGGTAGGGTTTCCAACAATTGAATGCCTTTCGATGTCTTTAGATTACTCACAAAAAGTGCAAAATATGCTTTTTTTGTTTAAAGTTAAGGTTTTGTGTGTGTGTGCTGTTAATTTGGACGGGTTTGTTTTCTTTTAATTATGTTTACATTTCTGCTTAATTTTCTTTCTTTTTTTTAAAGATGAGCTACAGTGTAGAAATGGCAATGAAAATCTTATGACCCGAGCTCCTCCAACGATGCAACATATATAATGAAATTCAATAGAAATCTATATACATGTAAATAGAATATGATATATAAAAGAACAGAATATGAAATTAAATATTGTACATTAAGACAAAGTTAAATACGGTTTTATTGCGGTGATAACTATTTAGATAAATAAGTAGATCACAAGATGACAAACAGATGAATGTTTATCGAGGCACTTAACAGAGCTCAGGTGATTAGCAGTCTTATGGCCTGTGGGATAAATCTGTCCCTGAGTCTGGTATTTGTTTGAATACTTCATTTTTTTTAACCTTGGCAGATATTTAATTTATTGCTTTTATTTCACCCCAGGTAGCTTATGCGCCGTGAAGTGGGAAATCACCATGCCTCAGAGAATAGATGGACTAACTGGATCCTGTGTGAAGGTCCCCTGCACTTTCGGCTTAGACTCAACGTTTGATGGAGATCTGGATCATTCCTGCAAAGCAATTTGGAAAAGAGAAAGAATGCGCGGAACAATTGTGTTTGATTCCAGCCTCACTGGAGATCAGGCAAGCGGAAACATTCTGCAAGGAAACCTCACAGGGAACCTACTGAACAAGGAGTGCACCACCATCTTCCACAACATGCAACCGTCCCATTCTGACAAATACTACTTCAGGATTCAGTGTGAAAACAAGCTGAAGGGCACCTATCCAACAGGAGTCCATATCACCACTCAAAGTTTGTATTGTTTCTTTTAATTTTTTCACTTTACACATCTTTTGGTTTCTCTCTTGTCATTTACTTGTTTTTTTTACTCCTCAGATTCACTGGACCAACCTACCATAACTCCATCTACACTGGAGGTAGAGGAGGGGGCTCCGGTGACGTTGAGCTGCACGGCTGTAGCTCCGTGTCCCATCCTTCCCCCAGATCTGACTTGGACCCCCAGGATAGGTGACATTGAGGAGAAACATGAATCTGAATCCATGGTCTCTGTTTTGAACTTCACCTCTTCTTACCTCCACAATGGACAGAATCTTTCGTGCACCGCTCTCTACAAACGACAAGCTGGCAACACCGACCTTCGGTTTGAAAAGTTTATGACCCTCCATGTTCTTTGTGAGTATGTTTCAGGCCTTTTCTTGTTGCTGAGTTGGATGTTGATTTAGTTCACATTTAATAATTCCCTTCATTTGATATAATGTGATGTTATGAAATGTTCCTCTGGGGACTCTGCAGAGCATTTGGATCAAGTTGTGTTTACTAAAACTGCAGACTTGATTATCGAGTGGAAAAAAAGGGGACACTAAAACAAAGTCATTTATCTTTATTTTTATTATTTAAAGGTCACAAACCAAAGTCATTTATCTTTATTTTTATTATTTAAAGGTCACATATCATGCAAAATGCACTTTTAGATGTCTTTAATAAATATGTGTAGACATCACAAAGTGTCGGAAAATACAACGCTCTCTCTTTTCCTGCTTGCCCACATCTCTAAAAATAGGGGTACAACGGAGCTGCTAACCGTTATTATGTAATATTGGAAATGTGAGCTGGCTTTACTTCCACGGCCCTATCAGAAACGTTGCTGTATCAGAAACAATGTGAAACGTTTTGGAAGTAATATGGTCTGTGTTTACATTAGCAAGCAACGGACTCGGAATCAGCACTTCTCTAACAGGGCTGAAATAGAGGGGTATGAGGCATGGCTAGAATGGGTGATCTGTTTGGTATTTTGAGCAAAACACTTCAAAGACATGTTTTTCATATATATGAGACATATAATATAGATGCCTAAAAATAGTATAATAGGAGACCTTTAAAGAGGTTTTTCACATTCTCCCAAAAGTTGGAAAGACCGATTCATGAAGCCATCATAATGCTTTAATATTAACAACCTTGGTAGTGCACACAATAGGGTGTTTTGTACATTGTCATCTAGTATGTCTTTTTGACAAGTGCTATATGAGAAAATTACTTGCACTCTCACATTTGTCTGTCAAAAATGTAACTACATCCAGAAGCTGGTTAGCGTAGCACAGCACAAAGACTGGCAACAAGTGGAAAAACTAGCCTGGCTCTGTCTTAAGGTAACAAAAACAGTTTACTAGATTTTCAATCATCTCTTCCAGATCCTCCAAAGAACACATCAGTCAGCTACTCTGCTACAGTAAAAGAGGGCAGCTTGGTGAATCTGACCTGCGACGGCAATGCCAATCCAGCTGTGTACACTTGGTACAAAGTGAATGGAGGTCAGGTGACCGATTTGGGTTCGGGGAAGAGGTTTTCAACCACTGTGTCAGAAGTTGACAGACAATTTTACTGTAAAATCAGTAACATATACGGGACCCAGAACTCATCCATCACTCAGATAGACGTACAATGTAAGTCTGATTGAAAAACAGTCAAACAGATAAATATTGACCAGCAACATTTTAAAAGATATTTGTTTTTGTTTTATTTAGTTCCTCCCAAGGAATCTACAATAATCATTGAGCCTGAAGGTCCACTTTTGGAGGGCAGCTCTGTTTCTCTGCTTTGCAAAAGCCGGGCCAACCCACCTGTGACCAACTACACCTGGTACAAAGGTGATGAAGAGGAAAAGGAGGCTGGATCAAGTTTGGTTTTAAACAATGTCAAACCAAGCAGCAGTGGTGACTACTACTGTGTAGCAGAAAATGAGCATGGGGACCAAAATTCAACACTGATTCAGCTGGACATTCAGTGTAAGTTGATTTTCACAGTAAATACATTGATTTACACTGTCAAGTTCAACAGACTGAATATGGCTCTGCTGTATAGAGAGTAGTACTGTCTCTGAGGCCAAGACTGACAGTATATATAAGGAAAACACAGACACTCATCCCCGAGGTCACAATATCCATCGATCCACCAGAGCAATAGCCTATAGGCAAAACACAGAATATCAACAAAATATATGACATCAAATGAACTTACCAAAGCTGAAGTAGATGGTCAACTTCATTCATTTTCTTTCCGTTTCACTGATTTT
Source organism: Notothenia rossii (assembly GCF_949606895.1). Taxonomy (NCBI): domain Eukaryota; kingdom Metazoa; phylum Chordata; class Actinopteri; order Perciformes; family Nototheniidae; genus Notothenia; species Notothenia rossii. The sequence continues at coordinate 13,002,695 of NC_136905.1, forward strand.
AATCGCTATACGCTGCTCTCTCTCGTCTCCTCTTCACAACTACACTTTTCGCGGCACACATACTCACAGCCAATCAGCTCTGAATTATGAGATGACGTTTTGGTGGGGTTGCCAGCACTTTGCCCCACTGGTGATTATTTTTTTGGCGCACACAATGAATACAAAAAGACTCTGAGCATGCACAGTGTAGTTTTCACAGTACACGTTCATTTCTACAGCGAGAGAGAGGGGCAGCCCAGAGCTACCCCACATCGCTCAACACGGCACACTGTGGACACTAATCAGAAGAACGCAGACTAAAACAGCAATGTAGAGACGAATCAGATGACAAAACATGATCTTTAAATATATTTTAAAATATATTTTATACATATTTTTTTAATTATAATTTTAATTCATTTCTGCTGACAGTATGTGGGGCTGTGCCTCATGCCCTGCACCTGATGACGAGTCACCACTGTGTTATGTTTATAATGCATATAATAGCACTGTTCTAGCGGTAAACACTGAAAAAAGAACATGTTAAGCTGCTGTATACATCAGAAACAATGTGTGACATGTTTTGGAAGTAACATGGTCTGTGTTTACATTAGCAAGCACACTCAGAGCTAACACTGTACTGGAGAGAATATGTGTAAAGAAGCCGGATATAAAAGGTACAGTCCTTGAGGTAAACCCGCAAGAGAGAAAGTGTTTGAGCTCCATACTGTTTCAGAAATATTGCTTAATGTAGTTTGGAACATAATATGGCGTTCAATCAAGGCAGCGTTCAGCAGAGTTTCTATGGTTACACAGCCTTCTCTTCAGAGCTCACCGCTTGCATGCAGACGCTCCGAAGGGGCGTGGCCAGGAACTGCTCGGTTACATTTAAAGGGCCGGACCCAGAATCAGCACTTTTGTAACAGGGTTGAAATAGGCCCCATAATATATTGTTCAAATATTGCATAATAGGTGAGCTTTAAATCATGTGAGGATGTTGTGTTTGGTTTCTTTTGTTTTGTTTTATTATTAAGATGTTATTTCCAAACACAGAGAATGAAGAGGTTGTTGTCTCAGTTTTCTAAAAAAAGGCAACTCAAAATGTAGATGTGTTTTTACATAGACTGTGATTCTCAAACTGTGCTTCTTGTACCATTGGTGGTAAGCTACTCCAACGGGCCTAAATCCTTAACTTAAAACCAAGACATTCTTTTTTATTTTGAAGTGACTGACATAGCATGAACTATTAACATCAGCTAAACACTATGCTTTTCAGATCTCCCTAAGAACACCTCGGTGTCTGTAGACCCCTCTGGTCCGGTGCAGGACGGCAATTCTGTAACTCTGACCTGCACAAGCATCGCCAATCCAGCAGCAGTAAACTTCACCTGGTTCAGAGCGGCTGGAAGAGAGGAGAAGGTGATGGGCTCTGAGAGAGACCTCACATTTAATGTGACTAAACTCTCAGAAGATCAGTATTACTGTGAAGCTCTGAATGTCCACGGACCTGGCACCTCAGAGCGTGTCAGCTTTGACGTCACATGTGAGATTGATACACTTTTTTTAATTAAAGGCAATCCTTTGTTACCATTAAACAAAATGTAATTACTTATTTGTCTCAGTTCCTCCAGAGATCCTGTCTTCTTCCCATTGCATCAAGATTTCATCCATGATCCGATGTTCCTGCTACAGCCAGGGGAACCCGCCTCCCTCCCTGGTTTGGAAGTTGGCCGGAGAGCCTGTCAATCACTCTGCTGCCATCCCAATCAGGGAAGAGTCCCTGGGGAACGTGGGCATGAAGAGCATCATCACCCTGTACGATCTGGACGAAGACACGCTCTCTGTAGTCTGCCTCAGCATCAACTCACTGGGCTCTGACAGTTTTGCTTTTAACATGTCGCTTAGCAAAACTGAGCAAGGTAGAGGAATTGCGAGATGGTGAATTTGTATTTGTTAATAATCTGCCTCTCTGGTTTTAATGATCAATGTGTTTTGTGGGGACTTTTCAGGCTTCCACTCGTTGTCTTTTTGGATCGGTTTTGTAGTGGCAGCTCTGGGGATGCTGCTGGTGTGTGTACCGCTGCTGATAATCTCCTACCGGTGAGAGACAACTTTTTTTTCAAAGCTTGTCAAAAAAATATTGTAAACACATTTTGAGGGTGTCATCAGGGGTGTAACTTGACTGGTGACCAGGCTGGCAGCACATTTAAGCAGTGCAGCCATGGCCACCTCAGAACATTGCTAAATATCACCATGAAATGAAAGACTTTAATATAAAATTATAATAAATGTCTCGATATTGTTGTGTGTGTTACTTTTAGGAAAGGAAAAGTAATCTCTTCCTCGGACAAGGGAAAGGCGGAGACATGCAACCCTGTAGTTACTGATGCGGTGAGTTCAAGTTGTCTCAAAAAGTCATTATATACTATGTCAAAAAGGCATTGTATGGTATGTTTAAAAACTTTTATTTTTAAAACTCATGCTATAGTATGTTCTACAAAGTCATTGTCATCTATACAATGACTTCAAGAGTATTTGTTTTGTATGCCATGACAAATGTCAAAATAATCAGAGTCAGTAATCAGTAAAGCATGCAGAACAAAGTGCTTTAGAACATGGTTCATATGAATAAAAACTGAAATATAATGCAAAGATAATAAAAAATAAGAAGGTCGTAAAACACAATAGACAGAAGTGAAAGTATATAAAAAGCTAACATGAGATGAAACAATGAAACCTAATTAATAAACATACTAATCATAATAATAGAAAAAAGAGCACCAAAGGTCACAAGTCCAACTTTAATTTGTGGAAAAGATCCCTTAAAGAAGTCGGTCAGGTTTGCCATAAACATGTAAAAAGTTGCATTATAGTATGTTATAAATGTATTTCAGAATTAATTCTCATAAAAATGTTCTAATTGATAATATAGGATGCCATGAAAAATGTGTAAAATGTCATAGTATTTTATTCTAAAATAAATTCACTGTATAGTATTTCCATATATATGTAAAAATAAAACATAGTATATTATGCCATAAAGACATCTCATCATTTGGTATGACATACACAATGGAATTTAATTAAAAAACAAGTGCGCCATAGAATGTCAAAAACATCATTGAATGACATTTAAAAAAAGGAAACGATGAACGGTTGGTTTACTGGCTAACGAGCTTATTTCCCAAAAGTGTTCTGTTTAACAATGGGCCTTATTGTGCACTACTACCTCCTTTTCTACATCACTAAAGCCACTCTTTTGTTTTCTGTAGATCAACTCTTCAAAAGTGGATGTGATTTATGCTAATAAAGCTTTTCTGGAAGAGAGAGAAGACTCTGAGGAAGAACTTCTCCATTACGTCAATGTGGACTTTGCTAAACTGCAGGCCCATTCAAAGGGTGAGCCTGGGGAAGGGGAGATCAGAGGCCTGGACTCAAAGACGGAGTATGCTGAGATCCGTCTGCAGTCCAGAGGAAGCATTGGAGGAGATGCAGAGGAAGAAGAGAACGTTTCTGACACTCAATTGGAACAAGAGAAGACGCCTTAGTCTCATAGACCTTGAGGTGAAATGTTTATGGCTGACGTTTAGAGTAAATGTTAGTGAAACACAGCAATGTTCGCTTCAAACTGCTACAGGACTTCACCATACAAGCAGATCCCCGCTGAGCTAAAACTGCAGAAGCGGTAGTAGAAACTGTTCTGCATGCAACCTATTTAAAACGTAGTCACACTTGCTTCAAGTTTATTTCTGGACTTTTGTAACTGTACCCCTTTTTTTGTGTCCATAAGATCCATAGCAAAACAAAATCACTATAAAATGAATACATACTGTATAGCAGGTCGTTACCCTGGAATTTCCTCCTTTGAAATCATGAATTTTACTATATTTATTATTTGAATGCTATTTTGTCTTCCTGATTTTACATTAAAAACCTTTGCAAAGTGTGAAAGAAGCAGCTGGACATAGCTTGTCACAGTTTTTTATAGATATAATTTTTCTCCAAAATACAAAAACAAAGACATGTTGTTGGCAGTTACACAAGAGGGGAATTCAAAACCCTTCCCTTCAAAGCCGCTGTGCTTGGGTTGGTACTGGTCTCTCCTAGACCTACACATAGCAGTCAGTAGTATATTCCCCTCAAAGCTGCGGGGTTTAAGGGGAATGGCCACGTGGCAGCTTCGCCAGGCCCTCAACTTATCAGACTAACATCACCAGCGTCAGGCTCTCAGTTCACAGTTTTGAAGGATGGGTATCCAATCTCCATGCAGTGTTGGTGAATAGTTATGTAATCATCACTCAATGTTCTGTGTAAATCTGTGCAATGATGAGGCCCGAGCCTGGCGGCTGAGGTTCGCTGCTGAACCAGCTGCATGCCTTCAGCAGTTTAACACATCAGCCTGCAGCTGGGAGTCTGTTACTGCCAGGTTTCTCTTTGAGCCTGAGCTCCCCCTGCTGGTCTGAGCAACACCTGCCGATATGCAATCCAATAGACAAGTTTACGCGACAAACCACGGGCAGCGCCATAACCCTACACAAATGCACTTCATTTCCGCCGGAAGTCTTTTGCACAGCGTCTGTCGGTGTAAACCGGTGTAAACAGTCGGACGGGCACTGGTGTAAACACAGCGATTTCGATGCTAACAGTGATGCTAGCTTGGGAACACGATTCTACTTCTTTGACTGGAGATGGCGTTACTCTCCCCCACCCGAATTCAGTGCAAAACTGGGAGGATAACATGACGACGTGGCCCAGCATTATTTGCCTTATTTAGGTCATGCCCACAGGAGCCAACAGTTGTCTGTTGTTTACATAATGCACAATTTACATGATCTCTTTATGCTGTGCAATATATCATATGTGCCTGTACTGTTTGAGTGAAAATAAAGTTTGATGTAATTTCATTTCATTATTGCACTGTTATTGCATTATTGCATTTCATATGTTCCTTAGAGTGCTACAATTTCTTTTAACACAGTTCATCATTCATATTAAGCTCATACTGTAAATAAATAACACTGAATGAATTAATTGTTTAGAGGAAACTAAAGAAATGGCTTCAACAAGAAAGATCACATGTTTAATCCTAACAGGTATTACAAATTAAAATATAAAAGCAGCCCACACAATTACATCACTATGAAAATATTCATATATAATATTAAAAAATACAATGCATGCAGTATTTGTTGTGTTTATCTGTATTTAATGAACAACATGGCTGGGTGCTGGGTGCTGGTTTGTGGTCGTAGCACTCTCTATCTAACCACTCGTTCAGGTGCTTTCTCGAGTGATTGCAACCAACTACCGCACACGTAGTTCCCGAACCACTTTTCTTCATGTTGTAATTGTTATATCCTCTTTGTCTCTGCGATATCAGTGCTTTGTCGGCACAACGGAGTTAGCTTGCAAAACAAACCCAGTCCGCCAAAACGGAAGTGCATTGCATCGAAGGGAGGAGTTCAGGATGTAGAGCGGAAACGGCTCAATAACTTGTGTATATAACAATACATATATTTGATTAGACTGTGTGCTGAGCAGTGGTTGCGTTAGACTTCTTCGTTGTCCGTCATTTTGACGGACAGGATCGTAAAATTTCCGTCATAATCCATTATTACCCGTCATTTTATTTTTCATGTTTTAATGATGAGATGAGACATATTTAATATTTATGTTTAGGTACTGAGCAGCAAATGTTGATTCATTCATTGTTTTTTTATGATTCATACAGAACTTTTAAGGGCATGGAGAAAAAAAAAGATGAACAGAGACACCGACCGTGTGGTCACTTTTCATGTCAACACGAACATGAATGATTTATTTTTTCCTGCACTGACAGCACAGCAGAGCAGTGGCGGTTCTAGACCAATTTGACTGGGGGGGCCACTGGGGGGCCAGTTATTTTCTGAGGGGGGCACAATAAATGCAGGACGAAAAAGAGAACTAGACAGTATGAAGTAATTGCGCATAAGAAAACAATGCAATACAGTTATTGGTATTTGTTTCAGTACACTTATTTATTTCAGATATATCTTATAGTTATTACCGTTATAGTATATATATATAGTTATAAAACGGATAAGTCAAATCAAGCAATCTGATTGGTTATTAGCCGTGATATACTGAGCGTATACCACGGGTAGAATTGTAAGTTACTTTTCACAACAAGTCAGTATCCCTCCGCGCCTGAGAAACACAGTATATACAGTTGGGCTAAAAAGCAAACTGCAGTTTGCTTTTCAAACTGGAACAAGAAAGCAGCGGAGAAGTAACGGGGCAGAAAACCTCCTTTTTACGTAGCGGTCCAGACATAGACATCAAACGGCAAAACATATTCAGTAGTGGTGTCAACAATAATCGATTCGGCGATGCATCGCAATGCGGGGCATGCACGATTCAGCATCGATGCGGCAAAGTGCCATAATCGATTATGTTTTCTGGCCTCCAGTGGAAAGTTGTGGGGACAATTGCTCTGTCGCTAGTTTGGAGTTTTAAACTACAACTCCAGTTTAAAACTGTGTTAAACTCCAAACTAGTGACAGAACAATTGCCCCGCGAAGTTTCAATTACTTCCGGCGGCATCATAACAACATTAATCAAGATGGCTGAGGCGGAGGGAGATGACCACGATAGACGGACCATTAAAAATGCACCCAAAGCGTGGAAAGCTGACATCTGGGCACATTTTGGATTCTACGAAGTAAATGGGAAACTAGACAAGACTTACGCGGTGTGTAAAACCTGCCACACTAAAATCAAGCACGTTGGCAATACAACTAACTTCACAAATCATGTTGATTGCTGGCATCCTGAGTTGGCTTCAAAAGCAACACAAAAAGTTGATACATCCCAGCCAAGAATTGACGAGTCGCTAGTGTCAACGTTGCCACACAACTCTGAGAGAGCAAAGAGGATCACACGATCGGTGGCATGTTTCATAGCGAAAGATCTACGACCCTATTCTGTGGTAGAAAATGTGGGGTTTCGCCACATGCTTAAAACACTTGAGCCCCGGTATAAGCTACCGACAAGAGCTACTTTCACGGATTCTGCGCTTCCCGCAATATACAAAGAAACCAAAGCAAAGGTAATGGAATCCATGTGTAAAGCCAGTCGTGTAGCCATTACAAGTGACGCCTGGACTTCAGTCGCAACAGAGTCCTATGTAACCATAACGGCACATTATATTAGCGAGGATTGGCAGATTGCATCACATGTGCTGCAGACGAGAGCAGTTTATGAGAGCCACACTGGTGCTCATATGGCGAGGCTACTCTTGGATGTTGTTGAGGAATGGCAGCTAACAGATAAAAGTATTGTGCTGGTGACGGACAACGCCGCTAATATGATAAGTGCTGCTGAAATTGGGAAGTTCCCTCATGTTAAATGCTTCGCGCATACGTTGAACCTCGCTGCGCAGCGGGCGCTTAAGCTACCGACGGTCTCCAGGCTTCTGGGCAGAGTCCGACGCATCTCAGCATACTTCCACCGCAGCACAAAGGCAAAGCACCTGCTTGAAGAAAACCAGAGGGTTGTTCTTAAACTGACAAGTCCACTGAAACTGATAACTGATGTCGCCACAAGGTGGAATAGTGCTCACGATATGATGGAGAGGTTTTTGCAACTGCAAGCTGCAGTGCATGCCACACTGCTGTCGCCTGCCCTAAATGTAGATGAAAGTGACATCGTCACTCTCAGCAGAGCAGATCTGGCTAACATGGAGGAAGCAGTGAAGACATTAAAACCAGTGAAGGATGCCACTGTTTTTATGTCAGAGGAGAGCAGTCCTACAGTCAGCCTCATTGCACCAGTATATGCCCAACTCCTCCAGAACATGTCAGACACTATTGGAGACCAACCACTGATCCGGGATGTGAAGAATGCCATCAAAACAGATCTCCTTAAGAGGTACAACAGTGGGGCAGAGAAGAAGATCCTTCATACATCCTCTGCCCTGGATCCTCGCTTTAAGGGGTTACCTTTCCTGACAGAAGAGGAGAGATTAGATGTCTACGCAGGAGTGACTTCAGAGGCTGCATCCCTGGAGGTAATTGAATTTCTACTTGTAAAACTTATGGAATATCTTTCAATTCAATTGTAATAACAATGTAATGTTAAATAAGCAGCTGCATAGTCAGTAAAATGTTAAGACTGAGAAAAATAGTTATCTGTTGTGATGTGAGCTGCAGCATTGGCTGAGAAAGTGCTGCTAACTGCTGTTTTTTGCTCTTATTTATTTTGTTCAAACACAGTATGAGAGGAGACGTAGGACAGAAGATGAAGCGCCTGGCAGAACAGGAAGTTCAGGAACCAATGAAGAGTTGCTGTCCGTGGATGACAATGTGTCTGACTTAGCAGGCCCCTCTGCCCCCAAAAGAAGAGCCTCGTCATCGCTGCTTGTGAGTTTGCTGGGAGCTGCTTTCAATGACATCAGTGAACCTGCAGGACAGAGTAAGACCGCCGATGCCAGTGCTGACGAGGAAATGGAATTGTACTGTAGATCTCCAGCTGCACCTCTCTCTGAGGATCCCTTGGACTGGTGGCATCGCCATAAGGGCACATTTCCTCTCCTCTCTAGGTTGGCAAAGAGATACTTGTGCATCCCAGGGACAAGTGTGTCAGCAGAGAGAGTATTCTCCACTGCAGGAGATATTATCACTGCAAAAAGAAGCGCTCTCAAACCGGACCATGTTGATCAGCTTGTGTTTTTGCACAAGAACCTTGAAATTCCCAAATGCTGAACAGTGAGAAGTTATGATGTAGGCTTAGGTCAAACTATATATTTCCTCACTCTGAAACGGATTGTTTATGATGGTGATGTTGAACTCAGACGGAAGAAGTTGTTTGCACAAATTTGGTAGTAGCCTAAGCCTACACACTTTATTTTTGGTTTACATTACAATATATTTCTCATCTTGATATTTTGTTGTATGCAGCTGATGTGATTGCCAGGTAGGATTCTCATCTCAGGTATATAATTGTTGTCATTGTCTTAAAGCTGCTAAGCTGTTGTTTTGTTGAAAAAAGTTGCACTTGACTTTACTACTTGAAAAAAGTTTCACAGTAATAAGTGGTTACTGTGTGTTGCACTGAGTATTTTTATTGCTGGGTGCCTGGGTGGTTGGTTGTTGTTACAATAGTGTGACTGATTACTGTTTGCACAGGAGTTCAGGAAGTGACCTGTTGTAGAGCGTCTATTTTATTGTGTGTAAAATAACTGCTGGACAATATTGGCTGTAATTGCTCTATTCAATTTCAAATGGTTCTAAAGCAGAGAGAAGAGAAACATTTCTTATTCAAAGCAGTGATTTATGTTTTCTTTTTTTTCAGGTTTGAAAATGCCATATCCAATACCCTGTACCATTTTTTATTATTATTTAATTGTATTTAATGACATTTATGTCAAAGATGCAGGAGAGTGATAATACACACATAGCAGCCAATAAAATCTATCCTATCTGACTGCTTGTATTGCCTCATGACTCACGAAAAAAGTCCCTTGTTGTGTGCAGTAGAATTGTGATGCATCGCAATGTATCGCAATGCATCGTAGAATCGAATCGAATCGAATCGTTACCTGGTGAATCGTAATCGAATTGAATTGTGAGGGCAGTGCCAATGCACACCCCTAATATTCAGTGTGCAGTTCCTTTGGCATTAGGGCAGGGATATCTAGATACTCTCCAAGGTTTGACATAATGAATTGTGCTACTTTTAAAGCAAGCAACGATGTTTTCAAATCTGTAATCAAAGAGGTCCGCAAAAACGCTATCGACCAATCAGATTGCTTGATTTGACTTGTCAGTTTTATAAATATATTTAAATTTCTTCCGTTACGAAACAAACTTACAAAGCATAAGATGGAAACATTTAAGATTAACTTCGACCTCTAGGGGGGTCTTACTATGGAGGAGTGGATTGAGCAGTGCCTATCTCCAAAAAAAAAGCACCTAAATTTCGACATGCAGAGCTACGTGAAGAGCAGGTAGACCAACTGGAAAAGTACCACCATTCAAAAGCTTTCTGATGCGGGTTTTGAAACAAAGCAGAGAAATTATGACCGTTAGTGGCCACAGGTGCGAAAGCTCTCTCCAGAGCTACTGGAACCCGAATCTCGGGAACCGGAGAAAGTGGAGCAATATTCTCGCCACGCCAAGCAACAGCCTAGAACAACCTCAACCTATACAAGTGACCACGTAAGCCATGCTACTGATGCTGGACAGTTTTTCAGTGGCTGCACAATAAACGGCAACATAGAAAAATGAATGGAAATAAATAGCCAAATAATGGATCAACGCTCTCTGTCTAATATGTTCACTAGCTATTAGTGTTGTTGCATAGCAACCACCTCACACTAGGTTTCGTGCAGAAGGCAACGGAGGGACTATTTTATTTTGAACATCATTATTTACTAATAAAAACTATTTAAATTAGAGTGTGTATTTTTCTTTCATATTGCCACACTTGGTAACCGTTTTATAAAAGCAATAGCTCACTTCAGGCCGTGATATATGCTCATTATATCACAGCTAAGGGGCATGGTTCGGCCTGACGCGAAGCGGAGGGTCGATTACCCCCTTAACACGGCCTGTCGTGAGCTATTGCTTAATTATAGTTATAGTACAATTTTTGCACTAACACCATATCATATTTATATAAAAATAAAGGCAATGAACAGTTACATCTCTACTTTACATCTACAATTACAAGGATACAATAGTTAAACTCACCTTCAATTATCGTGATAGTCTCTCGAAACGTAGGTTTCAATCAGTCTTTCTTGGATGCAACAGCATCGGATGATCCGAGATGAAAAGTGTTTGTTTTTCGCGCGCTTCAGCCGGACAGTGAAAGTGAGTGCACCGCTCTAATAGGTCCTGAGTGCACCGCTCTAATGGGTCCGACTAGAATGATGAATAGCGTTAGTTCCGCCTATTCCGTCATTCAATAAATCGTGTAATAAATCATACATTTTTCATTTTTTTCACTTTTTTCACTCTTCATTTTTAGGGGGGGCAAAGGGGGGTCAGAGGTCATTGTTAGGGGGGCACTGTCCCCCCTGGCCCCCCTCTAGAACCGCCCCTGCAGCAGAGGGGGGCAGAGGCCGCTAAAAACACTGCGACCATTGTGCCTAAACAGGCAAATATGAACAATGCCATAGTTTTAAATGAGACAATTACAATCAAAATATGAACAAAACATTTACAAGAACAATTCAATTGACCTGCTGTAGCTCATCTTAGCTTTTCTACAGATGTCGAAGAACATTTTGCCATCTTCCCTCCTCAGCCACTTAAACTTACTGGCTTGTCCTTCATCCTCCACCCACCGCACCAATCCCTCTTTTTTCAGCTCGTTTTCTCCACACCATCACAATTACTGGGCTTATTAAAAAAGCTTCGGACGATCAGCTGCCGTGACATTTTGCGATTGCTAAAGCCGGTTAAACAACAAGGTAATCAACGAGGTCAAAAACAAGACTAGACAATAGCTACTTAATATACACACACTCGCCACCAACTGGACAGGGGTGTGAATGACTAAATAATAGTTACAGACTACAGTAGAGTACAGTAGATCGCCCTCAGTCTACCTGGCCACTAAGGATGTAATATAATGTGGGCCGCTGGTGGACATTTTGGCGCTGTACCGAGTTGTGTTCTAATCTGTCAAAATGACGGACTGCTTTCAGATTTTCTCCGTCATTGATAGAAAAAATCCGTCATTGACGGAAAATATTCGGTTAACGCGACCTCTGGTGCTGAGTCACTATTTTAGTTTAGTCTTGGATTGTTTCATATGTCCATATCCTGTCTATTTGTTTTCATAAATTACATTTGAATGAATTAACCCTCCGGTATCACTGTGGACGTTTTGTCCATATGGGTAATTTTTCACTTTTCATTTTGCAATAACTTTGGTTGTGTTGGTGCAAATGGCCTGACTTTTTGTAACAAGGATATTTTCTCGATCTATTTTGGAATTCCGATTTCAATTTTTCAAATCGGTCTTTAATTCACTGTGTAATAAATCGACTACGCAAATTAGTCATTCGAGACAAAAATGTCCACTGCAAAATACTTTGATAAAAACATTATATTAAAAGGTTTTTTTCACAACTTTTTTGTGTTCAATCTTTAAAGCAACTTCCACCCTAATAGAAAATACCAAAAATGTAATCATTTTCAGGATTTTAACCCTTTAAAGGCCATTTTGTATACTTGAAACCGCTGTTTTTTTTCATGATGAAAACAGAGAAAATGAGTTATTTTCCCAAAAATACATATCTGGGGACTGGCTCTTTTTTTTTTAATAACAGTCTTGGATATGTCAAAGATTAGCAGCAAAATTGATTTTTTTTTGCATTATTAGTTTAGTTTAAAAAAGTTACACATTAGTCATTCGGGACAAAAATGTCCACTTCCAAAAACTGCTCTAAAATGACAACAAATTAATATATTTTTTAACTTTTTGGGGTTAAATCTTTCAATCAACTTCAGTCCTGATCAAAAATACCAAATTTTAAATTATGTTCAGGATTTTAACCCTTGAACTGCCAGTTTGAAAACATGACGTAGCTTGGGAATGAGGGAGTGAGAGAAAAAGAGAGAGAAAGAAAGAAAGATATGAGGCGAAAACTGCGACTTGCTGCAAACCAAATCTACTGTATATTGTTGTCTCTGTACACACACACTGTACATCCACACACACACACACACACACACACACACACACACACACACACACACACACACACACACACACACACACACACACACACACACACACACACACACACACACACACACACACAACACACATACACACACACACACACACACACACACACACACACACACACACACACACACACACACACAAACACATTTCTCAGCTGATACCACTCTTCCACATCCATACCAACACACCTACATCATATTAGTTGCATACATGTATTTCAATGGCTGTCAGGGCCCCGTTGAACAACAGGCAAAGAAACCAAGAAATGACAAGCATGTAATTCAATGGTAAAATGTTGAATCTGGTGATATACAGTAAAAAGGACAAATTGAACTATTTTCCTCCAATATAAAACCCTGAAATTACAAAATGCATGATTTTATACCGGTATGGCGGAGAGATCAAAAGATGTGGTTATAATGGGAGTGGATGGGACACGAGTGGCTAATGTGTACGTTTTTTGTTTAATCTGATTCTGTGATTGATCAGGACTGAAGTTGATTGAAAGATTGAACCCCAAAAAGTTAAAAAATATATTAATCTGTTTTTGGAAGTGGACATTTTTGTCCCGAATGACTAATGTGTGAGTTTTTTTGTTTAATCTGATTTTGTGCAAAAACTAATAATCAACCAAAATCAATGTTGTTGCTAATCTTTGACATATCCAAGACTGTGATAAAAAAAAAAAAAAAAAGCCGACCCCCCCAACATTTATTATATGGAACATAACTGCCTTTTTTTGCATGTTTCTCATAGAAAACGCAAATTCATGTTTTCAAACTGGCAGTTTAAGGGTTAAAATCCTGAACATAATTTAACATTTGGTAGTTTTGATCAGGACTGAAGTTGATTGAAAGATTTAACCCCAAAAAGTTTTAAAAGATATGAATCTGTTGTCATTTTAGAGCAGTTTTTGGAAGTGGACATTTTTGTCCCGAATGACTAATGTGTAACTTTTTTGTTCAATCTGATTTTGTGCAAAAAATAATAATGCAAAAAAATCAATTTTGTTGCTAATCTTTGACATATCCAAGACTGTTATAAAAAAAAAGAGCCAGTCTCCAGATATGTATTTTTGGGAAAATAACAAATTTTCTCTGTTTTCATCATGAAAAAAAACAGCGGTTTCATGTATTCAAAATGGCATTTAAAGGGTTAAAATCCTGAAAATGATTACATTTTTGGTATTTTCTATTAGGGCGGAAGTTGTTTTAAAGATTGAACCCAAAAAAGTTGTGAAAAAAACCTTTTAATATAATGTTTTTGTCAAAGTCTTTTGCAGTGGACATTTTTGTCTCGAATGACTAATTTGCGTAGTCCAATCGAATGATACCGGAGGGTGAATTAAGTCAGTTGGAAATGTACATTTGATATGCAAACAAATGAAGGCATACACTGTCATGAATGCACTATTAAATGTTTATTCATAAAAAGTTTGTTCTAATTGGCAATTTGTTCAACTTAATAATAACAATGGCACAATATCTTAATTTTCTTCCCATCATGCAGTCTTTGATTCATATTTAGCTATATTGCAATGTGCTGTTTAGGCTCATTACTGTATGTACAGTAGGTTGTTATTGCACATATAGTAGGTTGTAAATATTTGCATAACTTCCAGTCGTCCCTTTCATTAGTTGTGTTTATTGTCGTCTCAAGATGTGTGTCAGTTTTAACAATATTTTCACAATTACTACTCATTGGTGCTGTGTCGTGTCCATATTTGTATATCCTTGTAATTTTTGGTCATAGTAAAGCGTATCACCAAATATCTTGTATATTTCTGATACCTTTGTCAGAGAAACTCATAAACTTGATGTCCTACAGGAGTATTTGTTGTAGCACTATACATGTTTTACATGTAATAAATATCTATCTTTATTTATTTATTTCCAACAAATATGTGAGCGGGCTTGCATGAAATCATGCACAGACACACTCCAACATCCCTGAAAACTGCGTAACTTATTACCAGTTCTTTTTGTTAAGTATTTTAACGACGTCCAAAATTTCCTTGCAGTGCCGTGTGCAAATCGCAACACAGTAATAAGCTGGTAGAAAATGTTCTTTATTGATACAGAACACCATTTCCTTCCTGTTAGTGAGTTGGTGCTTAAGAGGATCTTCACTAAGATGTAGTTTTAACATGAACCAGAACAAACCAGATACAATGTAATTTTTTATTTGGTTGTGATACATATATTTATTTGCACCAGTCGTGGCACCTTTAGAGCGAATCTCCTGCTCTTTTGACATGCTTACTGTAACAGATAAGAATCTGTCTATAAGTCTTAGACCTCATGTCTCAGAGATTTAACCACACCTGTCTTTCTTGTTAACTGACATCAGTGCTGTTTCACTTTCTCTGTGTAATTAAATGCTTGTAGAAAAATCTCAGCATAAATACTTGTGTGTCAAACACCAAGTATCTGTGTTATAAGAATCAAATGATTCACTTTTCCTTCATCGTGTTCATCTCTGCGTAGCTCCTACATTTAGCTGCTCAGGAAAGTTCAGAAATAGATTCTGCTTATTCAAAAACATCACACACAATGCCCACTGGCAACTAGTTTGGTAAAGTCTTTATACTTCACTTTGTTTTCACTTATATTTACTTCAACTTGACTGTTTCATTCATGACACTTTGTGACTTCTACTGTTTATGCAGGTAAAGTATCACATTGTTGTTTCTTCCCTCTTTCTGCGTTGCCTTTCATTTTGTTTCTCTTCACTTCCTCTTTGTTTCAAAATGACAAAATGATCTGATGAAACAGTTGAGTACTTGAGTGTGGAAACAAATGTCATATTTGATATTTTTCTGTTTATTGAATATGTAAATCAACAACTCACTTTTGAAAACACATTTATATTTCATTATAAAATCTAGTTTGGAACATTGTTATGTGGATCCCTTAGAAATGACTGATGGGTCTTGCATTAATGTAGTAAAAAGAGATTCTAAACTCTATGGTGCTGAAGGCCACACCCCGGACACATCTTTCAAAAGCCATCAACACGCGACAACAGTCTGACATGACTCAGTTGTTGGACTATTACCACTGACCCTTCCATGCTGGTCAAACCTTTATTTGTTTCTTTATCAATTTCTGAAACGTAGATCAGTACTGTATATACTACTACTACTAATGTATTTATTTCTTCTCTAGAAACAGAAAATATCGTATGCTGACCGTCATTGTTGGCTGAAAGGTAAGATATTTGTTTTAGAAAACTCAAATGATTGCAAGTCATAAAATGTCAGGCTTATTTTGTTAGTTAATTCAGTCATTTTGTTACAAATATATATACACATATATAAATATATATATATTTATATATATATATATATATATATATATATATATATATATATATATATATATATGTTGTTTGCTCTTGGCAAGAATAATTGACATACCTTTTAAAGAAGTTTTGTATTTGTTTTATTACTTTCTACATAAAATGTTTTGCAAAACATTTTAAATAGTTATCAGTATATGTATATATCGTTTTTTTATTTGTAAGAATAATGTGCATACCTTTACAGAATTGCTATCAAAGCAAATTCAAAACATTTAAAATAGCTATCATTAGTTAACATCTTCATGCTGGCTCCCTTATTTTATCTTTGAAAGGACGACATTATTTCCTCTCTTTAGTGATGACACCAGTAACAGTAAGAGTACATTGCAATACAAGTTAAAGCAATAGTTTAAAAGTATACATTGTATTTATAACTAATACTTTTCAGTAGTATTCATTATGTTTTTGAAATAAGCAGCACTGCTTCTTTACTGTGTGAAGCTTGAAATTACTCAAACTGGGTTATTCTTTCAGCAACAAATATCAAACGTCACATTTGATCATCTTTACTTTGTGAAGTATGAAGTGAAGTTAATATAATTCCCCCTATAAAACATGTATTCTTCTTTACCAGGGCTATTCATATTGAAGTAGTTAACTAGTTAATCAAATGAATAGATTTCATGTCTGTTGTGTGTGTCTGGTGCCTCTGTAGGAATATCAAGCTGACAGAAAAGCATGACGGGTGCTTTAAAGGCTTTCCTCCTTCTACTTCAAGGTAGGGTTTCCAACAATTGAATGCCTTTCGATGTCTTTAGATTACTCACAAAAAGTGTAGAAATGGCAATGAAAATCTTATGACCCGAGCTCCTCCAACGATGCAACATATATAATAAAATACAATATAAAAAATTGTGCAAGAAATCTATATACATGTAAATAGAATATGATATATACAAGAACAGAATATGAAATTAAATATTGTACATTAAGACAAAGTTAAATACGGTTTATTGCGGTGATAACTATTTATATAAATAAGTAGATCACAAGATGACAAACAGATGAATGTTTGTCGAGGCACTTAACAGAGCTCAGGTGTTTAGCAGTCTTATGGCCTGTGGGATAAATCTGTCCCTGAGTCTGGTAGTTGTTTGAATTTTCATTTTTTTTAACCTTGGCAGATATTTAATTTATTGCCTATATTTCACCTCAGGTAGCTTATGCGCCGTGAAGTGGGAAATCACCATGCCTCTAAGTATAAATGGACTAACTGGATCCTGTGTGAAGGTCCCCTGCACTTTCGGCTTAGACTCAACGTTTGATGGAGATCTGGATGGTTCCTGCAAAGCAATTTGGACTAGAGGAATCATGTTTGGAACAATTGCGTTTGATTCCAGCCTCACTGGAGATCAGGCAATCGGAAAGCTCACAGGGAACCTGCTGAACAAGGAGTGCACCACCATCTTCTACAACATGCAACCGTCCCATTCTGACAACTACTACTTCAGGATTCAGTGTGAAAACAACCTGAAGGGCACCTATCCAACAGGAGTCCGTATCACCACTCAAAGTTTGTATTGTGTCTTTTAATTTTTTCACTTTACACATCTTTTGGTTTCTCTCTTGTCATTTACTTGTCTTTTTTACTCCTCAGATTCACTGGACCAACCTACCATAACTCCATCTACACTGGAGGTAGAGGAGGGGGCTCTGGTGACGTTGAGCTGCACGGCTGTAGCTCCGTGTCCCATCCTTCCCCCAGATCTGACTTGGACCCCCAGGATAGGTGACATTGAGGAGAAATATGAATCTGAATCCATGGTCTCTGTTATGAACTTCACCTCTTCTTACCTCCACAATGGACAGAATCTTTCGTGCACCGCTCTCTATAAACGACAAGCTGGCAACACCGACCTTCGGTTTGAAAAGTTTATGACCCTCCATGTTCTTTGTGAGTATGTTTCAGGCCTTTTCTTGTTGCTGAGTTGGATGTTGATTTAGTTCACATTTAATCATTCCCTTCATTTGATATAATGTGATGTTATGAAATGTTCCTCTGGGGACTCTGCAGAGCATTTGGATCAAGTTGTGTTTACTAAAACTGCAGACTTGATTATCGAGTGGAAAAAAAGGGGAAACTAAACCAAAGTCATTTATCTTTATTTTTATTATTTAAAGGTCACAAACCAAAGTCATTTATGACATTTAGACATCACAAAGTGTCGGAAAATACAACCCTCTCTCTTTTCCTGCTTGCCCACATCTCTAAAAATAGGGGTACAACGGAGCTGCTAACCGTTATTATGTAATATTGGAAATGTGAGCTGGCTTTACTTCCACGGCCCTATCAGAAACGTTGCTGTATCAGAAACAATGTGCAACGTTTTGGAAGTAATATGGTCTGTGTTTACATTAGCAAGCAACAGACTCGGAATCAGCACTTCTCTAACAGGGCTGAAATAGAGGGGTATGAGGCATGGCTAGAATGGGTGATCTGTTTGGTATTTTGAGCAAAACACTTCAAAGACATGTTTTTCATATATATGAGACATATAATATAGAAGCCTAAAAATAGTATAATAGGAGACCTTTAAAGAGGTTTTTCACATTCTCCCAAAAGTTGGTAAGACTTGTATTGATTCATGAAGCCATCATAATGCTTTAATATTAACAACCTTGGTAGTGCACACAATAGGGTGTTTTGTACATTGTCATGGAGTATGTATTTTTGACAAGTGCTATATGAGAAAATTTGTTTCACTTCCACATTTGTCTGTCAAAAATGTAACTACAGCCAGAAGCTGGTTAGCGTAGCACAGCACAAAGACTGGCAACAAGTGGGAAAACTAGCCTGGCTCTGTCTTAAGGTAACAAAAACAGTTTACTAGATTTTCAATCATCTCTTCCAGATCCTCCAAAGAACACATCAGTCAGCTACTCTGCTACAGTAGAAGAGGGCAGCTTGGTGAATCTGACCTGCGACGGCAATGCCAATCCAGCTGTGTACACTTGGTACAAAGTGAATGGAGGTCAGGTGACCAATGTGGGTTCGGGGAAAAGGTTTTCAACCACTGTGTCAGAAGTTGACAGACACTTTTACTGTAAAGTCAGTAACAGATACGGAACCCAGAACTCATCCATCACTCAGATAGACGTACAATGTAAGTCTGATTGAAAAACAGTCAAACAGATAAATATTGACCAGCAACATTTTAAAAGATATTTGTTTTTGTTTTATTTAGTTCCTCCCAAGGAAACTACAATAATCATTGAGCCTAAAGGTCCACTTTTGGAAGGCAGCTCTGTTTCTCTGCTTTGCAAAAGCCGGGCCAACCCACCTGTGACCAACTACACCTGGTACAAAGGTGATGAAGAGGAAAAGGAGGCTGGATCAAGTTTGGTTTTAAACAATGTCAAACCAAGCAGCAGTGGTGACTACTACTGTGTAGCAGAAAATGAGCATGGGGACCAAAATTCAACACTGATTCAGCTGGACATTCAGTGTAAGTTGATTTTCACAGTAAATACATTGATTTACACTGTCAAGTTCAACAGACTGAATATGGCTCTACTGTATAGAGAGTAGTAGGCCTACTGTCTCTGAGGCCAAGACTGACAGTATAAGGAAAACACAGACACTCATCCCCGAGATCACAATATCCATCGATCCACCAGAGCAATAGCCTATAGGCAAAACACAGAATATCAACAAAATATATGACATAAAATGAACTTACCAAAGCTGAAGTAGATGGTCAACTTCATTCATTTTCTTTCCGTTTCACTGATTTTAATCGCTATACACTGCTCTCTCTCGTCTCCTCTTCACAACTACACTTTTCGCGGCACACATACTCACAGCCAATCAGCTCTGAATTATGAGATGACTTTTTGGTGGGGTTGCCAGCACTTTGCCCCACTGGTGATTATTTTTTTGGCGCACACAATGAATACAAAAAGCCTCTGAGCATGCACAGTGTAGTTTTCACAGTACACGTTCATTTCTACAGCGAGAGAGAGGGGCAGCCCAGAGCTACCTACATCGCTCAACACGGCACACTGTGGACACTAATCAGAAGAACGCAGACTAAAACAGCAATGTAGAGACGAATCAGATGACTAAACATGATCTTTAAATATTTTTTAACATATTTTTTATACATATTTTTTAAATTATAAATTGTATTCATTTCAGCTGACAGTATGTGGGGCTGTGCCTAATGCCCTTCCCCTGATGACGAGTCACCACTGTGTTATGTACATATAATGCATATAATAGCACTGTTCTAGCGGTAAACACTGAAAAAAGAACATGTCAAGCTGCTGTATACATCAGAAACAATGTGTGATATGTTTTGAAAGTAACATGGTCTGTGTTTACATTAGCAAGCACACTCAGAGCTAACACTGTACTGGAGAGAATATGTGTAAAGAAGCCGGATATAAAAGGTACTGTCCTTGAGGTAAACCCGCAAGAGAGAAAGCGTTTGAGCTCCATACTGTTTCAGAAATATTGCTTAATGTAGTTTGGAACATAACATGGCGTTCAATGAAGGCAGCGTTCAGCAGAGTTTCTATGGTTACACAGCCTTCTCTTCACAGAGCTCACCGCTTGCATGCAGACGCTCCGAAGGGGCGTGGCCAGCAGTTGATCGGTTACATTTAAAGTGCCAGACCCAGAATCAGCACTTTTGTAACAGGATTGAAATAGGCCCCATAATATATTGTTCAAATATTGCATAATAGGTGAGCTTTAAATCATGTGAGGATGTTGTGTTTGGTTTCTTTTCTTTTGTTTGATTATTAAGATGTTATTTCCAAACACAGAGAATGAAGAGGTTGTTGTCTCAGTTTTCTAAAAAAGGCAACTCAAAATGTAAATCTGTTTTACATAGACTGTGATTCTCAAACTGTGCTTCTTGTACCATTGGTGGTAAGCTACTCCAACTGGCCTAAATCCTTAACTTAAAACCAAGACATTCTTTTTTATTTTGAAGTGACTGACATAGCATGAACTATTAACATCAGCTAAACACTATGCTTTTCAGATCTCCCTAAGAACACCTCGGTGTCTGTAGACCCCTCTGGTCCGGTGCAGGACGGCAGCATTGTAACTCTGACCTGCACAAGCATCGCCAATCCAGCAGCAGTGAACTTCACCTGGTTCAGAGCGGCTGGAAGAGAGGAGAAGGTGATGGGCTCTGAGAGAGACCTCACCTTCAATGTGACTAAACTCTCAGAAGATCAGTATTACTGTGAAGCTCTGAATGTCCACGGACCTGGCATCTCCGAGCGTCTCAGCTTTGACGTCACATGTGAGATTGATACACTTTTTTAATTAAAGGCAATCCTTTGTTTCCATTAAACAAAATGTAATTACTTCTTTGTCTCAGTTCCTCCAGAGATCCTGTCTTCTTCCCGTTGCATCAAGATTTCATCCATGATCCGATGTTCCTGCTACAGCCAGGGGAACCCGCCTCCCTCCCTGGTTTGGAAGTTGGCCGGAGAGCCTGTCAATCACTCTGCTGCCATCCCAATCAGGGAAGAGTCCCTGGGGAACGTGGGCATGAAGAGCATCATCACCCTGTACGATCTGGACGAAGACACGCTCTCTCCAGTCTGCCTCAGCATCAACTCACTGGGCTCTGACAGTTTTGCTTTTAACATTTTTTTGCTTAGCAAAACTGAGCAAGGTAGAGGAATTGCGAGATGGTGAATTTGTATTTGTTTGGTTTTTCTGCATAATCTGCCTCTCTGGTTTTAATGATCAATGTGGTTATTTTCTGACCATTCTCTGTAAACCATACAGATGGTTGTGCGTGAAAATTCCCGTAGATCAGCAGTTTCTGAAATACTCATGGCAACAACCATGCCAAGTTCAAAGTCACTTAAATCACCTTTCCTCCCCATTCTGATGATCTGTTTGAACTTCAACAGGTCGTCTTGACCATGTCTACATCCCAAATGCTTTAAGTTGCTGCCTTGTAATTGGCTGATTAGATATTTGTGTCACAAAGCAGTTGAACAGGTGTAACTAATACATTGGGCCAGTGAGTGCAACCTTTTATTCTGCTTCTGGGAAAGTAATGACAGAACTTAGGGGAAGTAAAACAAAAAGATTGTAATTAACTATTATTATAAAATATTTATTTTTTGTTATAATAATAATAATAAAGCTTTATTTATATATCACTTTTCATAGTGCAGGTGCAGCTGAAAGTGCTTCACCAAATGGCACACATCACAACTTATGTATGTGGATTTAGCCGTAGAGAGTGTCCTTGTAATGAAGAATGTGGTTATTGTTACATTACATTACCTGTCACTTGTTAGACGCTTTTACCCAAAGCGACTCACATACATTCAGTACTGTGGGCAATCCCCACAGTACTTTGTTTGTTTTTTTGCATATTCTGGCCCTCTCTGGTTTTAACGATCAATGTGGTTTGTGGGGAATTTTCAGGCCTCCACTCTTTGTCTATTGGGATCGGTTTTGTCATGGGAGCTCTGGGGATGCTGCTGGTGTGTGTACTGCTGCTGCTAATATACTACCGGTGAGAGACAACCCTTTTTTTCAAAGCTACTACTAATATTGTAAATGTATTTTGAGGTAGTCATCAGGGGGTTAGCTCTGGGGACCAGGAAGGCAGCAAATTGAAGTAGCGCAACCCTGGCCGCCTCAAACAATTGTTAAATATATCCGAAAACAATTAAATGAAAGACTTTATGAGAAAATTCTAATAAATGACTCTATTTTTTTCTTTTGCAATTTATTTGTGTTTGTCGTAGGAAAGGAAAAGTCATCTCTTCCTCCGACAAGGGAAAGGCAGAGACTTGCAACCCTTTAGCTTCTAATGTGGTGAGTTTATGTCTTGCACACATTGGCAGGAAGCTCCAAATACCCAACAAAATGTACTTTTTGCTGTTTTTGCCGAGTCCTAAAAAATATTATATACTTTGTCAAAACAGCATTGTATGGTATGTCAAAAATACATAGATCGTTAAAAGTCATTCCAAAAAAGTATGTGTTTTGTATGCAATGAAACATTTCGAAAATAATCGGTTATACACATAGCCGTGGGAACATGTTTCAAATGGGGGGTGCTGTGGGGATGACACAATATAAAGGGGGGGGGGGGGGGGCAACAACAGCGACTGGGTACTTCCTCCGAAGCCAAACTTTAATGATAAAATAGCGACTACAGACACAGGATGATTGGATACACAAACTGTAACTCCCTCCCAAGTACGGCAAGCACAATGCCACAAAAATAATAAACGCATCGACCACTGACATATTGCAAACTGACATATTGCAAAACTGACATATTGCAAAACAACCACTGACACAGGAAAAACAACGGCATCAGATCTATCTTAAAACTAAAAATAGCAATAGTAGGCCTCGGGACTGTACATGGTGTTTGTGCATGAAAAAAATGTCTTACCTTAGGCTAATACTCCGAAGGTGTTCTTGCGCTCGGGATTCATACTGAGGAAACTTTTCATCATGTCCTGTATATCCATTTGTTCAACGATGTCTCCGTGCACATGCATGAGTGTAAGGTGTGTAAGTCTTTTCTGGGACATGCTGCTCCTCAGCCAGGTTTTAAGGCGTCTGAGTGTGGAGAAACTTCGCTCCAAAGATGCAACTGATATAGGAAGGCACATGCAGAGTTTCATTAGCCTCTCTGCTTCTCCAAAAAGAGATCTTGTCTGAGGATGAAGTTCTGACAGACCTGATGCAACCTCTTGTACTGTCTTGTGAACAGTCTCTTTAAAGGCACTTCCCAACATCTGGAGCTGCAGTTGCAGTCGGCCTAGGTCAAACCCCGTGGGTAATTTCAAAGCCTCTGCGTCCAGTACCGCAACCGGCTTTCCGTTTGCTGCGTCAATTGCGATCTTCTCCCTGAATGCCGCTACTCTCATCCCATCCTGGTCGAATCTCCTGCTGAGCTCAGAGTGAACCAGATCCACAGCCTCGTAAAATTCAGTCCTCCATCTGACATCATACGTTGCCTGTTGCAGAGATTCAGCCTCTCTGGTTTGACGATACCGGGCAGGTGTTTTGCTTACCCTCACCCTGTATTCATTTTCATCAGGCATCTTTAGGCCGTACCGGGTAGCACTCTCTTTCACTTCGTTGATCATACCGGCCACACCATCAACTCGCAGGGCACTAACGCGGTCCATCAAAAGGTTAACACACTCAATGGCACCGAGTGCACTTGCCTTTTTGCTCTGCAGGGTTTTCGCGACAGCCTCACAAGGGCCAAATAGCGCTTCACATGCGTGGAGGCTGAAAAGAGTTTTGCCTTTGAGGGCCTGTTTGTGAAGCCCGGCAACTTTGGCCCTGGTATCCCCTCTCACACTTCTGTCCTCCTTCAAACTCTCCAGTGTTGCCAGTAAGACAGAGTATGATGCGCAACAGCGTTGAATTGCTTTGGTGCGCACACACCATCGCGTTGGGCATAGACCCAGAATGTTAACAATGACGTCTTCACAGCCAAATAGTGATTCAAACAATTGCTTGCGTTTCGCCGACTCTTTGATAATCACAGCAACACTCTGCACAAAATTGAGTCCTTCTGCAATCAGGTTTACCTCACGTGCAACTTCGTGGAGTACAAGATCCAGGGCGTGATTGCAACAGTGTACATACAGTGAGTGTGGGCTCGCTTCTTTCAGCCGGGCCTGAACACCGGACAAACGGCCTGACATATTGGCGGCACCATCAAAGCAATACCCCTGTAGATGAGCAATAGGAATGTTCAGTCTCAGTAGAATGTCTTTCAAACAGGTAAAAAGTATCTCTGCTGTAGTGTCTGGGCAGTTGTGCAATTCTAAAAAGTCACAGTGTGTCTCCAGATCCTTGTCCACATACTGAAGGCAGCAGGAAAACTGCTCGTCAGTGCTGATATCGGTTGTACCATCAGCTGTTAGTCCATAAAATTCAATGACAGACGCACGGGAAACTATTGTCCTTTGAACAGAATGCGCAAATTGGGAGATAATCTCATTTTGTATGGTGTTGCTGACCCAGTTGTCTCGCCTCATAACGCATTCTCTTTCCTTGGGTAAATTATATGTCCTTTCCAACATCAACTCGTAGAGAATGCCGTGGCGCATTGTGTCTCCTCTAAATGGCAATCCCTTTCTTCCAAGAAAGGAAATCGAACGGAACAAAATCTCCAGGACATTTCTTGCCGTCTGTTGTCTTTTAACTACACAATCTGAAAGGAGTGCAGTTATTGGAGTTTGCTGTAATCCAGAAAGTTTCCTGATTGCCTCTGTGTGTATAGGCGATTTCTCGTGCAAACTGAATTTAGCAGTTGCTTTTTGCCAGTTGGAAAATCCCATCCCCACAAAAGATTTATCACCATGGTCTGACTCTGAAGATATTGGTTTTTTCTGCACAGCCTGGAGGCATGCAAAACAAAAAACGCTATCAGTCTCTATACTGTAGGTAAGCCATCTCCACTTATCAAACCAGCCGGGTTGAAAAGAACGGGAAAAGTTTTCCTTTCCGAAATGCCTACCAGGGAAAACGTGGTTACGAGGCTGGCACGACGGATGCGTTAAAGTTGCAGCAGCCTCACTTGGTTTGGAGCCGTTGGCATTAGCTCCCCCCTCTCCTCTTCGCACTTGGCTGCTAGCGCTAGTGCTAGCGCTAGCTTCATTCTCTCTTTGGCAGATGTCAACGACTTCAACAGTGTTAAGGACGTTCTCTCTTGGCAAAGAGTTTCCCGAGGTACTTGGGCTTGAGCTATTGCTTGGCATGCTGTCCGAGGTTGTGTTGCAATCAATTTTACATCTTTTTGAAGGATTCGAAAATAAATCTAATATTCGCTTTTGTGCCGCCATTATAGTATGTCCGTCCTGTTACTGTACTTGTACTGTACTTAACTTGTCTGTATGTGCTTGACGTCATTTCCGACCAGACTCAAAATGTGTAAAATAAGATCTTCATTTTTTAAACCACATCCTATCATTTAAATATTGTCAGTATATGAACATAACCAAAACAATTGAATGAAACTGTTTTTGTATTATTAATATATTTTTATTATTTTTTATTTAATCTTGTGGAAGTGCAAATTCCCTGTCCTCCAACGGGGGGTGCTGCAGCACCCTCAGCACCCCTACTTCCCACGGCCCTGGTTATACAATCTGTTTCAGTTGTGAAGCTTGTCAGTGTTCTGTAATTTTTTCATTTACAAAAATGCAGAACAAAGTTTCAAAAATGTCAAAAATATCATAGTATGGGAGAGTGGGGTAAGATGAGCCATAATTTTAATTATGTTGACCTCTAGGCAACAACAAACGAGATAAAAGTCAAGTGACATGAACAACCTTTACTTCAGGATGTCTTCTGTCAATCAAAATGAAATTAATGCATATATCACAAAAGGTCATGAAAATATCATTTCTTAAAAAAAAAAAAAGTGGTCTTGTGGCTTAGCTTGCCCAATCTGAGGGGTCAATTGAGTTAAATTAAGCCATCTGGGGGTAAATTGACCTATTGACTTTTTCAAGTTTAAACCTGAGCTGTTTGCCATGGAACTGGTCAGCCAGTTTTTGGTCTGCAAGCTCCTTCTCTCTCCTTTGTGAAGACCCTCTTTGCCTCTGCTGTTCCACTGTACCTACTGTTTTCCTTTCCTTTTCCTCCTTACTTTTCATGTATCTACGCAGGGTTGTCAATATTTCTGTCTTTTGTCGCTGCTCTGATGGATTTTCCACTCTTGACATCAGTGGCCACTCTCTCCATCTCCTCTGTCTGTCTCTTGTTGAACCACTGGCTCTATTTAGCCCATTGACCGTGTGCTTCTCTCCATCACAGCCAAATAGAAATATAGAAAACAAATGTGCACAGTTCCCTAGATAAAGGGGGTGGGTCAATTTACCCACTGGCTCATCTTACCCCACTCTCCCACATAGTATTTTTAAAAAAGGAAGCAATTAGCGACTCGTTATTGGCAAACAAGCTACTTCCCAAAAGTGTTCTGTTTAACAATGGGCCTTATTGTGCACTATACCTCCTTTCTACATCACTAAAGCAACTATTTTGTTTTCTGTAGATCAACTCTTCAGAAGTGGATGTGGTTTATGTTAATCAAGCCTTTCTAGAAATGAAAGAAGTAGCTGGGGAAGAACCTCTCCATTACGTCAATGTGGACTCTGCTAAACTTCAGGAGATCACAGGCCTGGACTCAGAGACCGCTGAGTATGATGAGATCCAATCGATCTAAGGAGATGCAGAGGAAGAAGAGAACGTTGCTGACACTCAATTGGAACAAGAAAAGACACCTTAGTCTCATAGACCTTGTGGTGAAAAGTTTATGCCTGACGTTTAATGGAAATGGGAGTGAAACACAGAATTATGCGCTTCAAACTGTTACAGGACTTCACCATACAAGCAGATCCCTGCTGAGCTACAAAGAAAGCTGCAGCAGCGGGGTAAAAACTGCTCTGCAGGCAGCCTATTTAAAGGCTTCCAGTTTAGTTCTGGACTTTTGTTACTGTACATATTTGGTCCATAAGATGCATAGCAAAACACAATCACCATAAAATGAATACATATTGTATAGCAGGTAGTTACCCAACAATCAATTATAACAGTACGTATTTCCTTTGAAATCATGACCTTTAATATATTTAATATTTGAACGCTATCTTGCATCATGATTTTACATTTAAAGCCTTTGCAAAGCGTGAAAGCAGCAGCTGGACATAGTTTGTCAAGCTTTTTTTATAGATTTATTTTTCAAAATACAAAAACTAAGAAATGTTGTTGGCAGTTATACAAATTGTGAAAAGATTACAAAAAGCGTAATGACATGCATCAATATGTATTTGGCACATTGTTTGAACATGTTTATTTCAGAAACAAGCCTCTTCTGCATAATATTGCAACATTAAAGCCATCGTCGTAAATGTCAATACTCTTTTTTAAATAATGTATTGTAATGGAAAACACAGTGAGACACGGGGAGAGCTGGAACTTGATGGCAAACACTGATGATTTATTATAAAGTTATGGCCGGAGAATTCACAAGACATGTGCTGCAGCAAGAAGTTGACAAAGCGGTTGCCCGACCAATTCTGAAGATCTCTACCCCAGACCCATTTATCTGGTTCTGAGAGAATAATCAACATTCTGCATAACAAGATAAAACAGGCAAAGCATTGTAACATCTCTATCAGCTGACGCCAACAGGCAGGAACAGGGAAACAAAACCCTGAGAGCACAGAAGCCCAAAGTTGCAGGCCTGTGCTCAGAGAGGGCAGTACAAACTGATCAACTGGGTCAAAGGGGTGGGCTTGGAAAATGGTTCCCCAACAACCCAGAAGTTTAAACGCAATGTCTTTCTTTTTAATTGTAGGTTTCATGGGTTTGGATTAAGCTCACCATTTTGGTACTTACTGATCAAAGGAGAGAAGCAGTGAAACATTGAAATCCAAACTGTATTTAACAATTAGCTGACCTTGTAAGGCAGGATAAGATAATGTAAACTCAGATTTTGATGTGAGAGTACTGCGTCTCCTCTTCATCAGAGCTGATCAAGTCTCTGACGGCTCTCTGAGTCTTTGACTTGAAGTTCACCTGTGAATAATTGATCTCTAATTCATCCTCACTGGTGTCTGTGTCATCGTTCAATGGATTCGGAGATACGGCTGAGTGTGCTGTGCTGATGTTCTCGTAGTCCTCAAGCCTCTTTTCATTCTAGAAGAAAACACTGATATAGTCTAGCGTGACACGAGGAGGTGCACTGGCTCCAGATGTTGAACAGATGTGTATAAATGCAGTGGGGGAAACTGTTACTTGATGCTTGAGTGGCGGCTGAGGTTCAACGCTGAACCAGCTGCAAGTCTTCAGCAGTTTAACACATCAGCCTGCAGCTGGGAGTCTGTTACTGCCAGGTTTCTCTTTGAGCCTGAGCTCCCCCTGCTGGTCTGAGCGCAGCATTACAGCACAGGTGTACACTAAAACTACAACAGGGTGTGAACACAATACTAGCAGCACCTGTCGATATAACTTGATCGAATATAACGATGCAACCATTGTATTAGACTGTGTGCTGCGTCACTGTTTCTGGATTGGATTGTTTTATATGGTCAAGTGTTTCCTCAAATATGTCCATATCCTGTATATTTGTTTTCAGAAATTACATTTTTATGAATTAAGTCATTTGGAAATGCATGTGGGTTTGATATGCAAACAAATGAAGGCATGCACTGTTATGAATGCACTATTAAATGGTTATTATTAAAACGTTTGTTCTAATTTGCTCTTTTTTCAATCAAAACCTGTATCTGCAACTTAATAATGGCACACAAATATCTGCATTTTCTTTCAGTCATGCAGTCTTTGATTCATATTTAGCTACTTTGCAATGTGCTGTTTATTCTCTTGCACATACAGTAGGTTGTAGAAAGTTGCGCAATGTCCAGTCGTCCCTATTATTAGTTGTGCTTAATGTGTCAGTTTTAACAATATTTTCACAATTACTAATCATTGTTCCTGTGTCGTATGTTTGTATATCCTTGTATTTCTTATTTATAGTAAAGTGTATTACCAAATATCTTACATTTATATTATAGCTTTTTCAGTGAAACTCATAAAGTTGATGTCCGACAGGAGTATTTGTTGTAGCACTTTACATAACATTTCACAAAACACTGTTATTTTCTATATTTATTTATTTCCAACAAATATGTGAGCGGGCTTTCATGAAATCATGCACACACACTCCTACATCCCTGACACCTGCGTAACTTATTACCTGTTTATTTTGTTAAGTATTTTAACGACGTCCACTGTTTCCTTGCAGTGCAGTGTGCACATAGCAACACAGTAATAAGCTGGGAGATAAATGTTCTTTATTGACGCAGAACACAATTTCCTTCCTGTTAGAGAGTTGGTGCTTAAGAGGATCTTCACTAAGATGCAGTTTTTACATGATCAAGAACAAACCAGAAACAATCTAATTGTGTATTTGGTTGTGATATATATATTTATTTGCACCAGTCGTGGCACCTTTAGAGCGAATTTCCTGCTCTTTTGAGATGCTTACTCTAACAGATAAGAAGAGTCTATATAAGGCTTTGACCTCATGTCTCAGACGCTTAACCACTTCTGTCTTTCTTACAGCCAACTAAACTGACATCAGTGCTGTTTGAAAATCAGCCTACAGTTTGTAACATTACGTTCTTGGTTTGATTCTAGAAGAATCCCAGCATAAATACTTATATGTCAAAGACCAAGTATCTGTGTTTTAAGAATCAAACTGATTCACTTCTCCTTCATCGTGTTCATCTCTGCATAGCTCCTAAATGAAGCTGCTGAGGAAAGTTCAGAAATAGTTTCTACTTGTTCAAAAACATCACACACAATGCCCACTGGCAACTAGTTTGGTAAAGCCTTTATACTTCACTTTGTTTTCACTTATATTTACTTCAACTTGACTGTTTCATTTATGACACTTTATGACTTCTACTGTTTGTGCATGTAAAGTATCACATTGTTGTTTCTTCCCTCTTTCTGCATTGCCTTT
Source organism: Notothenia rossii (assembly GCF_949606895.1). NCBI lineage: Eukaryota > Metazoa > Chordata > Actinopteri > Perciformes > Nototheniidae > Notothenia > Notothenia rossii. The sequence goes on from NC_136905.1 coordinate 13,033,276, forward strand.
CATTTTGATTCTCTTCACTTCCTCTTTGTTTCAAAATGACAACATGATCTGATTAAACAGTTGAGTACTTGAGTGTGGAAACAAATGTCATATTTGATATTTTTCTTTTTATTGAATATGTAAATCAACAACTCACTTTTGAAAACACATTTATATTTCATTATAAAATCTGGTGTGGAACATTGTTATGTGGATCCCTTAGGAAATGAATGATGGGACTTGCATTAATGTAGTAAAAAGAGATTCTAAACTCTATGGTGCTGAAGGCCACACCCCGAACACATCTTTCAAAAGCCATCAACACGCGACACCAGTCTGACATGACTCAGTTGTTGGACTATTACCACTGACCCTTCCATGCTGGTGAAACCTTTATTTGATTCTTTATCAATTTCTGAAACATAGATCCGTACTGTATATACTACTACTACTAATGTATTTATTTATTCTCTAGAAACAGAACATATCGTATGCTGACCATCATTGTTGGCTGTAAGGTAAGATATTTGTTTTAGAAAACTCAAATGACTGCAATTCATAAAATGTCAGGCTTATTTTGTCAGTTAACTCAGTCATTTTGTTACATACTGTATATATATATATATATATATATATATATATATATATATATGTAATATATGTTTGTTTGCGGTAAGAATAATTGACATACCTTTTAAAGAAGTTTTGTATTTGTTTTATTACTTTCTACATAAAATGTTTTGCAAAACATTTTAAATAGTTATCAGTATATATATTTATATATAGTTTTTTATTTGTAAGAATAATGTGCATACCTTTACAGAATTGCTATCAAAACAAATGCAAAACATTTTAAATAGTTATCATTAGTTAACATCTTCATGCTGGCTCCCTTATTTTATCTTTGAAAGGACGACATTATTTCCTCTCTTTAGTGATGACACCAGTAACAGTAAGAGTACATTGCAATACAAGTTAAAGCAATAGTTTAAAAGTATACATTGTATTTATAACTAATGATTTTCAGTAGTATTCATTATGTTTTTGAAATAAGCATTACTGCTTCTCTACTGTGTGAAGCTTGAAATTACTCAAACTGGGTTATTCTTTCAGCATCAAAAATCAAACGTCACATTTGATCATATTTACTTTGTGAAGTATGAAGTGAAGTTAATATAATTCCCCCTATAAAACATGTATTCTTCTTTACTAGGGCTATTCATATTGAAGTAGTTAACTAGTTAATCAAATGAATAGATTTCATGTCTGTTGTGTGTGTCTGGTGCCTCTGTAGGAATATCAAGCTGACAGAAAAGCATGACGGGTGCTTTAAAGGCTTTCCTCCTTCTACTTCAAGGTAGGGTTTCCAACAATTGAATGCCTTTCGATGTCTTTAGATTACTCACAAAAAGTGTAGAAATGGCAATGAAAATCTTATGACCCGAGCTCCTCCAACGATGCAACATATATAATAAAATACAATATAAATCTATATACATGTAAATAGAATATGATATATACAAGAACAGAATATGAAATTAAATATTGTACATTAAGACAAAGTTAAATACGGTTTTATTGCGGTGATAACTCTTTAGATAAATAAGTAGATCGCAAGATGACAAACAGATGAATGTTTATCGAGGCACTTAACAGAGCTCAGGTGTTTAGCAGTCTTATGGCCTGTGGGATAAATCTGTCCCTGAGTCTGGTATTTGTTTGAATACTTAGTTTTTCTTTAACCTTGGCGGATATTTAATTTATTGCTTTTATTTCACCCCAGGTAGCTTATGCGTGAAGTGGGAAATCACCATGCCTCTGAGAATAGATGGGCTAACTGGATCCTGTGTGAAGGTCCCCTGCACTTTCGGCTTTGACTCAACGTTTGATGGAGATCTGGATGGTTCCTGCAAAGCAATTTGGACTAGAGGAATCATGTTTGGAACAATTGTGTTTGATTCCAGCCTCACTGGAGATCAGGCAGACGGAAAGCTCACAGGGAACCTGCTGAACAAGGAGTGCACCACCATCTTCTACAACATGCAACCGTCCCATTCTGACTACTACTTCAGGATTCAGTGTGAAAACAACCTGAAGGGCACCTATCCAACAGGAGTCCGTATCACCACTCAAAGTTTGTATTGTGTCTTTTAATTTTTTCACTTTACACATCTTTTGGTTTCCCTTTTGTCATGTACTTGTCTTTTTTACTCCTCAGATTCACTGGACCAACCTACCATAACTCCATCTACACTGGAGGTAGAGGAGGGGGCTCTGGTGACGTTGAGCTGCACGGCTGTAGCTCCGTGTCCCATCCTTCCCCCAGATCTGACTTGGACCCCCAGGATAGGTGACATTGAGGAGAAACATGAATCTGAATCCATGGTCTCTGTTATGAACTTCACCTCTTCTTACCTCCACAATGGACAGAATCTTTTGTGCACCGCTCTCTACAAACGACAAGCTGGCAACACCGACCTTCGGTTGGAAAAGTTTATGACCCTCCATGTTCTTTGTGAGTATGTTTCAGGCCTTTTCTTGTTGCTGAGTTGGATGTTGATTTAGTTCACATTTAATCATTCCCTTCATTTGATATAATGTGATGAGATGAAATGTTCCTCTGGGGACTCTGCAGAGGATTTGGATCAAGTTGTGTTTACTAAAACTGCAGACTTGATTATCGAGTGGAAAAAAAGGGGACACTAAACCAAAGTCATTTATCTTTATTTTTATTATTTAAAGGTCACATATCATGCAAAATGCACTTTTAGATGTCCTTAATAAATATGTGTAGACATCACAAAGTGTCGGAAAATACAACGCTCTCTCTTTTCCTGCTTGCCCACATCTCTAAAGATAGGGGTACAACGGAGCTGCTTAGCGTTATTATGTAATATCGGAAATGTGAGCTGGCTTTACTTCCACGGCCCTATCAGAAACGTTGCTGTATCAGAAACAATGTGCAACGTTTTGGAAGTAATATGGTCTGTGTTTACATTAGCAAGCAACGGACTCGGAATCAGCACTTCTCTAACAGGGCTGAAATAGAGGGGTATGAGGCATGGCTAGAATGGGTGATCTGTTTGGTATTTTGAGCAAAACACTTCAAAGACATGTTTTTCATATTTATGAGACATATAATATAGATGCCTAAAAATAGTATAATAGGAGACCTTTAAAGAGGTTTTTCACATTCTCCCAAAAGTTGGAAAGACCGATTCATGAAGCCATCATAATGCTTTAATATTAACAACCTTGGTAGTGCACACAATAGGGTGTTTTGTACATTGTCATCTAGTATGTCTTTTTGACAAGTGCTATATGAGAAAATTACTTGCACTCTCACATTTGTCTGTCAAAAATGTAACTACATCCAGAAGCTGGTTAGCGTAGCACAGCACAAAGACTGGCAACAAGTGGGGAAACTAGCCTGGCTCTGTCTTAAGGTAACAAAAACAGTTTACTAGATTTTCAATCATCTCTTCCAGATCCTCCAAAGAACACATCAGTCAGCTACTCTGCTACAGTAAAAGAGGGCAGCTTGGTGAATCTGACCTGCGACGGCAATGCCAATCCAGCTGTGTACACTTGGTACAAAGTGAATGGAGGTCAGGAGACCGATGTGGGTTCGGGGAAAAGGTTTTCAACCACTGTGTCAGAAGTTGACAGACACTTTTACTGTAAAGTCAGTAACAGATACGGAACCCAGAACTCATCCATCACTCAGATAGACGTACAATGTAAGTCTGATTGAAAAACAGTCAAACAGATAAATATTGACCAGCAACATTTTAAAAGATATTTGTTTTTGTTTTATTTAGTTCCTCCCAAGGAATCTACAATAATCATTGAGCCTAAAGGTCCACTTTTGGAAGGCAGCTCTGTTTCTCTGCTTTGCAAAAGCCGGGCCAACCCACCTGTGACCAACTACACCTGGTACAAAGGTGATGAAGAGGAAAAGGAGGCTGGATCAAGTTTGGTTTTAAACAATGTCAAACCAAGCAGCAGTGGTGACTACTACTGTGTAGCAGAAAATGAGCATGGGGACCAAAATTCAACACTGATTCAGCTGGACATTCAGTGTAAGTTGATTTTCACCGTAAAGACATTGAGTTACACTGTCAAGTTCAACAGACTGAATATGGCTCTGCTGTATAGAGAGTAGTACTGTCTCTGAGGCCAAGACTGACAGTACTATAGTCTAAGGAAAACACAGACACTCATCCCCGAGGTCACAATATCCATCGATCCACCAGAGCAATAGCCTATAGGCAAAACACAGAATATCAACAAAATATATGACATAAAATGAACTTACCAAAGCTGAAGTAGATGGTCAACTTCATTCATTTTCTTTCCGTTTCACTGATTTTAATCGCTATACGCTGCTCTCTCTCGTCTCCTCTTCACAACTACACTTTTCGCGGCACACGTACTTACAGCCAATCAGCTCTGAATTATGAGATGACTTTTGGGTGGAGTTGCCAGCACTTTGCCCCACTGGTGATTCTTTTTTTGGCGCACACAATGAATACAAAAAGACTCTGAGCATGCACAGTGTAGTTTTCACAGTACACGTTCATTTCTACAGTGAGAGAGAGGGGCAGCCCAGAGCTACCCCACATCGCTCAACACGGCAAAAGGCACAATGTGGACACTAATCAGAAGAACGCAGACTAAAACAGCAATAGAGAGACGAATCAGACGACTAAACATGATCTTTAAATATTTTCACATATATTTTATACATATTTTTTATATATATATTTTGAATTATAATTTTAATTCATTTCTGCTGACAGTATTTGGGGCTGTGCCTAATGCCCTGCCCCTGATGACGAGTCACCACTGTGTTATGTACATATAATGCATATAATGGCACTGTTCTCGCGGTAAACACTGAAAAAAGAACATGTCAAGCTATGTGCTGTATACATCAGAAACAATGTGTGACATGTTTTGGAAGTAATATAGTCTGTGCAGGGCCGTGGGAAGTAGGGGTGCTGAGGGTGCTGCAGCACACCCTGGTGGAGGACAGGGGATCTGCACTTCCACAAGATTAAATGCAAATATAATACCAAAAAAAACGAATTTTCAGACTTGATGTGACAACATTCATAATTAAGTAAAGATAACACCCTTTTCACCCAGGTTACATTTTCCATTTGCCCTGTACGATGGCGCTGTAAGTGATGAAAGTGGGGGATGTTGGCTTATCAGGCGCCCGTAGCTCACAGCCAAAGTGAGAGAGAGAGAGAGAGACAGATAGATAGATAGATAGAGAGAGAGAGAGAGAGAGTGAGATAGATAGAGAGAGAGAGGGGGTACACCAGTACTGGCGGGGATTGTTGTTAGCTTCTGTTATAAGAAGGATATAGAAGAACGGATATAAGAAGCTTTTTCTACAATAATATGGAGGGAGAGTTCTGTCCTGTCAGACTGAGAGGCTCAGTGAGGTAAAGGACTCTGAGGGTTTAGATAGTTCACTTTAGTCTAAGTTATCTCAGTGGGTCTCAAACATTTTGATCACAATTTATGTAAGCAAATATTTCAAAGGGACACCTTTATTATTATTAGGATAAAAAAAACAGGTTCAAAATCATTCCAATGTATACTATAGGACAGTAAACCAAAAACATTGTTTAAAACTGGAGAGATTTAAAAATATGTATAAATAAATAAATTTTAACTGGTAAAATAAGATATAAATGAACCACAAAAATAAAACAAGTTAGCCTACATTTATTTGTTATTGGCTATGGTAGGTTATTGGTTATGTTCACATACAAACCGATCTTTTTCACATGGGTGTTTAGAGTTGTATCCCCTAGATCAGTCTCTAGTAATTGGGCGCTCAAAGTGCACCAGATTTAAGTATTTTACTTTAAAATGTTAAAAAAATCTTCCCGGACCCCCTTAGAGGATGTGAAGTCCACCCCCCAATTAAAACATGTTCATGCAATACTAAATACATTTGAAGCCTTTTTATATAAGCTGTCCACCATGTCAATACATTTATCTGTTTGTAGTGTATTGGTCTTTTGTAGAGGTTTTTCATTGCCAGCTAAAATCTTGCCTAGGGCAGCAAATTGGTCAGAACCAGCCCTGGTGTCATCCCCACAGCACCCCCCATTTGAAACATGTTCCCACGGCTATGAGTCTGTGTTTACATTAGCAAGCACACTCAGAGCTAACACTGTACTGGAGAGAATATTTTTAAAGAAGCCAGATATAAAAGGTACTGTCCTTGAGGTGAACCCGCAAGAGAGAAAGCGTTTGAGCTCCATACTGTTTCAGAAATATTGCCTAATGTAGTTTGGAACATAATATGGTGTTCAATGAAGGCAGCGTTCAGCAGAGTTTCTATGGTTACGCAGCCTTCTCTTCAGAGCTCACCGCTTGCATGCAGACGCTCCGAAGGGGCGTGGCAAGCAGCTGCTCGGTTACATTTAAAGGGAATCAGCACTTTTGTAACAGGGTTGAAATAGGCCCCATAATATATTGTTCAAATATTGCATAATAGGTGAGCTTTAAATCATGTGAGGATGTTGTGTTTGGTTTCTTTTCTTTTGTTTTATTATTAAGATGTTATTTCCAAACACAGAGAATGAAGCGGTTGTTGTCTCAGTTTTCTAAAAAAAGGCAACTCAAAATGTAAATGTGTTTTTACATAGACTGTGATTCCCAAACTGTGATTCTTGTACCATTGGTGGTAAGCTACTCCAACGGGCCTAAATCCTTAACTTAAAACCAAGACATTCTTTTTTATTTTGAAGTGACTGACATAGCATGAACTATTAACATCAGCTAAACACTATGCTTTTCAGATCTCCCTAAGAACACCTCGGTGTCTGTTGACCCCTCTGGTCCGGTGCAGGATGGCAGCTCTGTAACTCTGACCTGCACAAGCATCGCCAATCCAGCAGCAGTGAACTTCACCTGGTTCAGAGCTACTGGAAGAGAGAAGAAGGTGATGGGCTCTGAGAGAGACCTCACCTTCAATGTGACTAAACTCTCAGAAGATCAGTATTACTGTGAAGCTCTGAATGTCCACGGACCTGGCATCTCAGAGCGTGTCAGCTTTGACGTCACATGTGAGATTGATACACTTTTTTTAATTAAAGGCAATCCTTTGTTTCCATTAAACAAAATGAAATTACTTCTTTGTCTCAGTTCCTACAGAGATCCTGTCTTCTTCCCGTTGCATCAAGATTTCATCCATGATCCGATGTTCCTGCAACAGCCAGGGGAACCCGCCTCCCTCTCTGGTTTGGAAGTTGGCCGGAGAGCCTGTCAATCACTTTGCTGCCATCCCAATCAGGGAAGAGTCCCTGGGGAACGTGGGCATGAAGAGCATCATCACCCTGTACGATCTGGACGAAGACACGCTCTCTCTAGTCTGCCTCAGCATCAACTCACTGGGCTCTGACAGTTTTGCGTTTAACATTTTTGTGCTTAGCAAAACTGAGCAAGGTAGAGGAATTGCGAGATGGTGAATTTGTATTTGTTAATAATCTGCCTCTCTGGTTTTAATGATCAATGTGTTTTGTGGGGACTTTTCA
>NC_136905.1:13045816-13133316 GCF_949606895.1 Notothenia rossii
AACTTGATGTCCTACAGGAGTATTTGTTGAAGCACTATACATGTTTTAAGTGTAATACATATCTATCTTTATTTATTTATTTCCAACAAATATGTGAGTGTACTTGCATCAAATCATGCACACACACACTCCAACATCCCTGAAACCTGGGTAACTTATTACCAGTTTTTAATGTTAAGTATTTTAACGACTTCCAATATTTCCTTGCAGTGCAGTGTGCAAATAGCAACACCATTTAAGTAATAAGCTGGTAGAAAATGTTCGTTATTGACACAGAACACAATTTCCTTCCTGTTATTGAGTTAAGATGATCTTCACTTGTAAGATGTAGTTTTAACATGAACAAGAACAAACCAGATACAATGTAATTGTGTATTTGGTTGTAATACATATATTTATTTGCACCAGTCGTGGCACCTTTAGAGTGAATTTCCTGCTCTTTTGACATGCTTACTGTAACAGATAAGAATCTGTCTGTATAAGGCTTTGACCTCATGTTTCAGACATTTAACCACATCTGTCTTTCTTGGCAACTGAAGTCAGTGCTGTTTCACTTTCTCTGTGTGATTAAATGCTTGTAAAAAATCCCAGCATAAATATTTGTGTGTCAAACACCAAGTTTACGTGTTTTAAGAATCAAATGATTCATTTTTAATCATCTTCATCTCTGCGTAGCTTCTAAATGTGGCTGCTCAGGAAAGTTCAGAAATAGTTTCTGCTTGTTCAAAAACATCACACACAATGCCCACTGGCAACTAGTTTGGTAAAGTCTTTACACTTCACTTTGTTTTCACTTATATTTACTTCAACTTGACTGTTTCATTTATGACACTTTATGACTTCTACTGTTTATGCATGTAAAGTATCACATTGTTGTTTCTTCCCTCTTTCTGCATTGCCTTTCATTTTGATTGTCTTCACTTCCTCTTTGTTTCAAAATGACAACATGATCTGATTAAACAGTTGAGTACTTGAGTGTGGAAACAAATGTCATATTTTATATTTTTCTGTTTATTGAATATGTAAATCAACAACTCACTTTTGAAAACACATTTATGTTTCAGTATAAAATCTAGTTTGGAACATTGTTATGTGGATCCGTTAGAAATGACTGATGGGACTTGCATTAATGTAGTAAAAAGAGATTCTAAACTCTATGGTGCTGAAGGCCACACCCCGAACACATCTTTCAAAAGCCATCAACACGCGACACCAGTCTGACATGACTCAGTTGTTGGACTATTAGCACTGACCCTTCCATGCTGGTGAAACCTTTATTTGTTTCTTTATCAATTTCTGAAACATAGATCAGTACTGTATATACTACTACTACTAATGTATTTATTTATTCTCTAGAAACAGAACATATCGTATGCTGACCGTCATTGTTGAATGTAAGGTAAGATATTTGTTTTTAGAAAACTCAAATGATTGCAATTTATAATATGTCAGGCTTATTTTGTCAGTTAATTCAGTAATTTTGTTACATACTGTATATATATATATATATATGTATATATATATATATATATATATATATATATATATATATATGTTGTTTGTTCGTGGTAATAATAATTGACATACCTTTTAAAGAAGTTTTGTATTTGTTTTATTACTTTCTACATAAAATGTTTTGCAAAACATTTTAAATAGTTATCAGTATATATATATATATATATAGTTTTTTATTTGTAAGAATAATGTGCATACCTTCACAGAATTTCTATCAAAACAAATGCAAAACATTTTAAATAGTTATCATTAGTTAACATCTTCATGCTGGCTCCCTTATTTTATCTTTGAAAGGACGACATTATTTCCTCTCTTTAGTGATGACACCAGTAACAGTAAGAGTACATTGCAATACAAGTTAAAGCAATAGTTTAAAAGCATACATTGTATTTATAACTAATAATTTTCAATAGTATTCATTATGTTTTTGAAATAAGCAGCTCTGCTTCTCTACTGTGTGAAGCTGGAAATTACTCAAACTGGGTTATTCTTTCAGCAACAAAAATCAAACGTCACATTTGATCATATTTACTTTGTGAAGTATGAAGTGAAGTTAATATAATTCCCCCTATAAAACATGTATTCTTCTTTACTAGGGCTATTCATATTGAAGTAGTTAACTAGTTAATCAAATGAATAGATTTCATGTCTGTTGTGTGTGTCTGGTGCCTCTGTAGGAATATCAAGCTGACAGAAAAGCATGACGGGTGCTTTAAAGGTTTTCCTCCTTCTACTTCAAGGTAGGGTTTCCAACAATTGAATGCCTTTCGATGTCTTTAGATTACTCACAAAAAGTGCTAAATATGCTTTTTTGTTTAAAGTTAAGGTTTTGTGTGTGTGTGCTGTTAATTTGGACGGGTTTGTTTTCTTTTAATTATGTTTACATTTCTGCTTAATTTTCTTTCTTTTTTTTAAAGATGAGCTACAGTGTAGAAATGGCAATGAAAATCTTATGACCCGAGCTCCTCCAACGATGCAACATATATAATAAAATACAATATAAATCTATATACATGTAAATAGAATATGATATATACAAGAACAGAATATGAAATTAAATATTGTACATTAAGACAAAGTTAAATACGGTTTATTGCGGTGATAACTATTTAGATAAATAAGTAGATCGCAAGATGACAAACAGATGAATGTTTATCGAGGCACTTAACAGAGCTCAGGTGTTTAGCAGTCTTATGGCCTGTGGGATAAAACTGTCCCTGAGTCTGGTATTTGTTTGAACACTTCATTTTTTTTAACCTTGGCGGATATTTAATTTATTGCTTTCATTTCCCCTCAGGTAGCTTATGCGCCATGAAGTGGGAAATCACCATGCCTCAGAGAATAGATGGACTAACTGGATCCTGTGTGAAGGTCCCCTGCACTTTCGCCGTTGACTCAACGTTTGTTGGACTTCTGGATGGTTCCTGCAAAGCAATTTGGAGAAGAAAAAGCATGCACGGAACAATTGTGTTTGATTCCAGCCTCACTGGAGATCAGGCAATCGGAAACCTCACAGGGAACCTGCTGAACAAGGAGTGTACCACCATCTTCTACAACATGCAACCGTCCCATTCTGACAATTACTACTTCAGGATTCAGTGTGATAACAAGCTGAAGGGCTACTATCCAACAGGAGTCCATATCACCACTCAAAGTTTGTATTGTGTCTTTTAATTTTTTCACTTTACACATCTTTTGGTTTCCCTTTTGTCATTTACTTGTTTTTTTTACTCCTCAGATTCACTGGACCAACCTACCATAACTCCATCTACACTGGAGGTAGAGGAGGGGGCTCTGGTGACGTTGAGCTGCACGGCTGTAGCTCCGTGTCCCATCCTTCCCCCAGATCTGACTTGGACCCCCAGGATAGGTGACATTGAGGAGAAACATGAATCTGAATCCATGGTCTCTGTTATGAACTTCACCTCTTCTTACCTCCACAATGGACAGAATCTTTCGTGCACCGCTCTCTACAAACGACAAGCTGGCAACACCGACCTTCGGTTTGAAAAGTGTATGACCCTCCATGTTCTTTGTGAGTATGTTTCAGGTCTTTTCTTGTTGCTGAGTTGGATGTTGATTTAGTTCACATTTAATCATTCCCTTCATTTGATATAATGTGATGTTATGAAATGTTCCTCTGGGGACTCTGCAGAGCATTTGGATCAAGTTGTGTTTACTAAAACTGCAGACTTGATTATCGAGTGGAAAAAAAGGGGACACTAAACCAAAGTCATTTATCTTTATTTTTATTATTTAAAGGTCACATATCATGCAAAATGCACTTTTAGATGTCTTTAATAAATATGTGTAGACATCACAAAGTGTCGGAAAATACAACCCTCTCTCTTTTCCTGTTTGCACGCAACGGACTCGGAATCAGCACTTCTCTAACAGGGCTGAAATAGAGGGGTATGAGGCATGGCTAGAATGGGTGATCTGTTTGGTATTTTGAGCAAAACACTTCAAAGACATGTTTTTCATATTTATGAGACATATAATATAGAAGCCTAAAAATAGTATAATAGGAGACCTTTAAAGAGGTTTTTCACATTCTCCCAAAAGTTGGAAAGGCCGATTCATGAAACCATCATAATGCTTTAATATTAACAACCTTGGTAGTGCACACAATAGGGTGTTTTGTACATTGGCATGTACAGTAGTATGTCTTTTTGACAAGCGCTATATGAGAAAAAAAAATTCACTTTCACATTTGTCTGTGTGAAAAATGTAAATACAGCCAGAAGCTGGTTAGCGTAGCACAGCACAAAGACTGGCAACAAGTGGAAAAACTAGCCTGGCTCTGTCTAAAGGTAACAAAAACAGCTTACTAGATTTTCAATCATCTCTTCCAGATCCTCCAAAGAACACATCAGTCAGCTACTCTGCTACAGTACAAGAGGGCAGCTTGGTGAATCTGACCTGCGACGGCAATGCCAATCCAGCTGTGTACACTTGGTACAAAGTGAATGGAGGTCAGGTGACCGATATGGGTTCGGGGAAAAGGTTTTCCACCACTGTGTCAGAAGTTGACAGACAATTTTACTGTGAAGTCAGTAACAGATACGGAACCCAGAACTCATCCATCACTCAGATAGACGTACAATGTAAGTCTGATTGAAAAACAGTCAAACAGATAAATATTGACCAGCAACATTTTAAAAGATATTTATTTTTGTTTTATTTAGTTCCTCCCAAGGAAACTACAATAATCATTGAGCCTAAAGGTCCACTTTTGGAGGGCAGCTCTGTTACTCTGCTTTGCAAAAGCCGGGCCAACCCACCTGTGACCAACTACACCTGGTACAAAGGTGATGAAGAGGAAAAGGAGGCTGGATCAAGTTTGGTTTTAAACAATGTCAAACCAAGCAGCAGTGGTGACTACTACTGTGTAGCAGAAAATGAGCATGGGGACCAAAATTCAACACTGATTCAGCTGGACATTCAGTGTAAGTTGATTTTCACAGTAAATACATTGATTTACACTGTCAAGTTCAACAGACTGAATATTGCTCTGGTGAATCTGAAAACTGCAGACTTGATTATTTACTGGAAGAAATTGATACAAACGACTTTTTAAATGTTTACTAACATTTAAAGTAATGTATGTGCTGATTTACTAGAGTTTATTCTTATTTCTATTATTTAAAGGGGGTTTTCACAACCAAAAGTTGGTAAGACATGCTATTGAGTCAATGAGTCATGAAGCCAACACAATGCTTTGAAACTAACAACGTTAGTAGTGCACACAATATGTTTTGTACATTTTACTATGTCATTTTGACAAGTGCTAGATGAGAACATTTGTTTCACTTTCACATTTGTCTGTGAAAAATGTAAGTCTGATTGAAAAACAGTCACACAGAGGATAAATATTGACCAGCAACATTTACAAATATATTCATTTGTATTTTATTTAGTTCCTCCCAAGGAAACTACAATAATCATTCAGCCTAAAGGTCCACTTTCGGAGGGCAGCTCTGTTTCTGCATGAACCTGTAACGTCAGCTACACACTATCCCCTCAGATCTCCATAAGAACATCTTGGTGTCTGTTGACCCCTCTGTTGACCCCTCTGGTCCGGTGCAGGAGGGTAGCCCTGACAGTTTTGCATTTAACTTATAGGAATTAGCAAAATGGTGAATTTGTATTTGTTTGTTTTTTGCATATTCTGGCCCCCTCTGGTTTTAACGATCGATGTAGTCTGTGGGGACTTTTCAGGCCTCCATTCTTTGTCTATTGGGATCGGTTTTGTCGTGGGAGCTCTGGGGATGCTGCTGGTGTGTTTGCCGCTGCTGCTAATATACTACCGGTGAGAGACAACTCGTTGTAATGCATTTTGAGGTAGTCATCAGGGGGTTAACTCTACTTAACTCTAACATTATCATAAATGACTCGATTTTTTTCTTTTGCAATTTTTTGTGTTTGTCGTAGGAAAGGAAAAGTCATCTCTTCCTCCGACAAGAGAAAGGCGGAGACTTGCAACCCTATAGCTACCAATGTGGTGAGTTTATGTCTTGCACACATTGGCAGGAAGCTTCACATACCCAACTAAATGTACTTTTTGCTGTTTTTGCTGAGTCCTAAAAAATATAATATACTTTGTCAAAACAACATTGTATGGTTTGTCAAAATATATAAATCGTTAAAAGTCATGATATATGTTCTTTTTTCAAAATCATTGTATTCTATATCATGCATTACAAATTCCCAAAAAGTATGTGTTTTGTATGCAATAAAATATTTCAAAAATAATTATATAATCAGTTTCAGGAGTGAAGCTTGTCAGTGTTCTGTAATTGTTTCATTTAGAACAATTCAGAACAAAGTGCTTTAAAACATAGTTTATACAAATAGAAACAGAAATGTAATGCAAAGATAATAAAAAATAGGATTCTAGGAAAACACAATGGATAAAAGGGAAAGGATATGGAATGCCAAACATGAGTTGAAAAAAATTAAACCTATCAATAATAATAATAATAATAATGAAATAATAAAACAAGGACAGAAATAGCGCCCAAAGGTCATCGTCCAACTTAAGTTTTTGGACAAAAAAAACGTAAAAATGTCACCTGTCAAATTGAAAAAGTCGTAGTTTAGAATCTTTTGAAAGTATTTCAGTGTCTTTACGGTTTGTATTGATAGTATGCAATGAAAAATGTGTCAAATATCATAGTTTATTATGTTATAATAAATTCATAGTATAGTATTTAATTTAAATTTAAAAAAAAAACATAGTATATTATTATGCCAGAAAGACATCTCATAATTTAGTATGACGTACCAAACGGCATTTTAAAAAGTAAAAGTGTCCCATAAAATGTAAAGAATATCATAGTATGGGAGAGTGGGGTAAGGTGAGCCATCATTTTAATTATGTTGACCTCCAGGCAACGACAAACGAGATAAAAGTCAAGTGACATCAACAACCTTTACTTCCGGATGTCTTCTGTCAATCAAAATGAAATTAATGCATATATCACAAAAGGTCATGAAAATATGATTTCTTTAAAAAAGTGGTCTTGTGGCTTAGCTTGCCCAATCTGAGGGGTAAATTGAGTTAAATTAAGCCATCTGGGGGTAAATTGACCTATTCACTTTTTGAAGTTTAAACCTGAGCTGTTTGCCATGGAACTGGTCAGCCAGTTTTTGGTCTGCAAGCTCCTTCTCTCTCCTTTGTGAAGACCCTTTTTGCCTCTGCTGTTCCACTGTACCTACTGTTTTCCTTTCCTTTTCCTCCTTACTTTTCATGTATCTACGCAGGGTTGTCAATATTTCTGTCTTTTGTCGCTGCTCTGATGGATTTTCCACTCTTGACATCAGTGGCCACTCTCTCCATCTCCTCTGTCTGTCTCTTGTTGAACCACTGTCTCTATTTAGCCCATTGACCGTGTGCTTCTCTCCATCACAGCCAAATAGACATATAGAAAACAAATGTGCACAGTTCCCTAGATAAAGGGGGTGGGTCAATTTACCCACTGGCTCATCTTACCCCACTCTCCCACATGGTATTTTAAAAAAAGGAAGCAATTAGCGACTCGTTACTGGCAAACAAGCTACTTCCCAAAAGTGTTTTGTTTAACAATGGGCCTTATTGTGCGCTATACCTCCTTTCTACATCACTAAAGCAACTATTTTGTTTTCTGTAGATCAACTCTTCAGAAGTGGATGTGGTTTATGTTAATCAAGCCTTTCTGGAAATGAAAGAAGTAGCTGGGGAAAAACCTCTCCATTACGTCAATGTGGACTCTGCTAAA
This sequence comes from Notothenia rossii, assembly GCF_949606895.1. Classification (NCBI taxonomy): domain Eukaryota; kingdom Metazoa; phylum Chordata; class Actinopteri; order Perciformes; family Nototheniidae; genus Notothenia; species Notothenia rossii. The sequence continues at coordinate 13,053,592 of NC_136905.1, forward strand.
CTGCAGGAGATCACAGGCCTGGACTCAGAGACCGCTGAGTATGATGAGATCCAATCGATCTAAGGAGATGCAGAGGAAGAAGAGAACGTTGCTGACACTCAATTGGAACAAGAAAAGACACCTTAGTCTCATAGAATTTGTGGTGAAAAGTTTATGCCTGACGTTTAATGGAAATGGGAGTGAAACACAGAATTATGCGCTTCAAACTGCTACAGGACTTCTCCATACAAGCAGATCCCTGCTGAGCTACAAAGAAAACTGCAGCAGCGGGGGTAAAAACTGCTCTGCAGGCAGCCTATTTAAAGGCTTCCAGTTTAGTTCTGGACTTTTGTTACTGTACATATTTGATCCATAAGATGCATAGCAAAACACAATCACCATAAAATGAATACATACTGTATAGCAGGTAGTTACCCAACAATCAATTATAACTGTACGTATTTTCTTTGAAATCATGACCTTTACTATATTTAATATTTGAACGCTATCTCGCATCATGATTTTACATTTAAAGCCTTTGCAAAGCGTGAAAGCAGCAGCTGGACATAGTTTGTCAAGCTTTTTTTATAGATTTATTTTTCAAAATACAAAAACTAAGAAATGTTGTTGGCAGTTATACAAATTGTGAAAAGATTACAAAAAGCATAATGACATGCAGCAATATGTATTTGGCACATTGTTTGAACATGTTTATTTCAGAAACAAGCCTCTTCTGCATAATATTGCAACATTAAAGCCATCGTCGTAAATGTCAATACTCTTTTTTAAATAATGTATTGTAATGGAAAACACAGTGAGACACGGGGAGAGCTGGAACTTGATGGCAAACACTGATGGTTTATTATAAAGTTATGGCCGGAGAATTCACAAGACATGTGCTGCAGCAAGAAGTTGACAAAGCGGTTGCCCGACCAATTCTGAAGATCTCTACCCCAGACCCATTTATCTGGTTCTGAGAGAATAATCAACTTTCTGCATAACAAGATAAAACAGGCAAAGCATTGTAACATCTCTATCAGCTGACACCAACAGGCAGGAACAGGGAAACAAAATCCTGAGAGCACAGAAGCCCAAAGTTGCAGGCCTGTGCTCAGAGAGGGCAGTACAAACTGATCAACTGGGTTAAAGGGGTGGGCTTGGAAAATGGTTCCCCAACAACCCAGAAGTGTAAACACAATGTCTTTCTTTTTAATTGTAGGTTTCATGGGTTTGGATTAAGCTCACCATTTTGGTATTTACTGATCGAAGGAGAGAAGCAGTGAAACATTGAAATCCAAACTGTATTTAACAATTAGCTGACCTTGTAAGGCAGGATAAGATAATGTAAACTCAGATTTTGATGTGAGAGTACTGCGTCTCCTCTTCATCAGAGTTGATCAAGTCTCTGACGGCTCTCTGAGTCTTTGACTTGAAGTTCACCTGTGAATAATTGATCTCTAATTCATCCTCACTGGTGTCTGTGTCATCGTTCAATGGATTCGGAGATACGGCTGAGTGTGCTGTGCTGATGTTCTCGTAGTCCTCAAGCCTCTTTTCATTCTAGAAGAAAACACTGATATACGAGTGACACGAGGAGGTGCACTGGCTCCAGATGTTGAACAGATGTGTATAAATGCAGTGGGGGAAACTGTTACTTGATGCTTGAGTGGCGGCTGAGGTTCAACGCTGAACCAGCTGCAAGTCTTCAGCAGTTTAACACATCAGCCTGCAGCTGGGAGTCTGTTACTGCCAGGTTTCTCTTTGAGCCTGAGCTCCCCCTGCTGGTCTGAGCGCAGCATTACAGCACAGGTGTACACTAAAACTACAACAGGGTGTGAACACAATACTTGCAGCACCTGTCGATATAACGCAATCTAATATAACGATGCAACCATTGTATTAGACTGTGTACTGCGTCACTGTTTCTGGATTGGATTGTTTTATATGGTCAAGTGTTTCCTCAAATATGTCCATATCCTGTATATTTGTTTTCAGAAATTACATTTTTATGAATTAAGTCATTTGGAAATGCATGTGGGTTTGATATGCAAACAAATGAAGGCATGCACTGTTATGAATGCACTATTAAATGGTTATTATTAAAACGTTTGTTCTAATTTGCTCTTTTTTCAATCAAAACCTGTATCTGCAACTTAATAATGGCACACAAATATCTGCATTTTCTTTCAATCATGCAGTCTTTGATTCATATTTAGCTACTTTGCAATGTGCTGTTTATTCTCTTGCACATACAGTAGGTTGTAGAAAGTTGCGCAATGTCCAGTCGTCCCTATTATTAGTTGTGCTTAATGTGTCAGTTTTAACAATATTTTCACAATTACTAATCATTGTTCCTGTGTCGTGTGTTTGTATATCCTCGTATTTCTTATTTATAGTAAAGTGTATTACCAAATATCTTACATTTATATTATAGCTTTTTCAGTGAAACTCATAAAGTTGATGTCCTACAGGAGTATTTGTTGTAGCACTTTACATAACATTTCACAAAACACTGTTATTTTCTATATTTATTTATTTCCAACAAATATGTGAGCGGGCTTTCATGAAATCATGCACACACACTCCTACATCCCTGACACCTGCGTAACTTATTACCTGTTTATTTTGTTAAGTATTTTAACGATGACCACTGTTTCCTTGCAGTGCAGTGTGCACATAGCAACAAAGTAATAAGCTGGGAGATAAATGTTCTTTATTGACGCAGAACACAATTTCCTTCCTGTTAGAGAGTTGGTGCTTAAGAGGATCTTCACTAAGATGCAGTTTTTACATGATCAAGAACAAACCAGAAACAATCTAATTGTGTATTTGGTTGTGATATATATATTTATTTGCACCAGTCGTGGCACCTTTAGAGCGAATTTCCTGCTCTTTTGAGATGCTTACTGTAACAGATAAGAAGAGTCTATATAAGGCTTTGACCTCATGTCTCAGACGCTTAACCACTTCTGTCTTTCTTACAGCCAACTAAACTGACATCAATGCTGTTTGAAAATCAGCCTACAGTTTGTAACACTATGTTCTTGGTTTGATTCTAGAAGAATCCCAGCATAAATACTTATATGTCAAACACCAAGTATCTGTGTTTTAAGAATCAAACTGATTCACTTCTCCTTCATCGTGTTCATCTCTGCGTAGCTCCTAAATGAAGCTGCTGAGGAAAGTTCAGAAATAGTTTCTACTTGTTCAAAAACATCCCACACAATGCCCACTGGCAACTAGTTTGGTAAAGCCTTTATACTTCACTTTGTTTTCACTTATATTTACTTCAACTTGACTGTTTCATTTATGACACTTTATGACTTCTACTGTTTGTGCATGTAAAGTATCACATTGTTGTTTCTTCCCTCTTTCTGCATTGCCTTTCATTTTGTTTCTCTTCACTTCCTCTTTGTTTCAAAATGACAACATGATCTGATTAAACAGTTGAGTACTTGAGTGTGGAAACAAATGTCATATTTGATATTTTTCTTTTTATTGAATATGTAAATCAACAACTCACTTTTGAAAACACATTTATATTTCATTATAAAATCTGGTGTGGAACATTGTTATGTGGATCCCTTAGAAATGACTGATGGGACTTGCATTAATGTAGTAAAAAGAGATTCTAAACTCTATGGTGCTGAAGGCCACACCCCGAACACATCTTTCAAAAGCCATCAACACGCGACACCAGTCTGACATGACTCAGTTGTTGGACTATTACCACTGACCCTTCCATGCTGGTGAAACCTTTATTTGATTCTTTATCAATTTCTGAAACGTAGATCAGTACTGTATATACTACTACTACTAATGTATTTATTTCTTCTCTAGAAACAGAACATATCGTATGCTGACCATCATTGTTGGCTGTAAGGTAAGATATTTGTTTTAGAAAACTCAAATGACTGCAATTCATAAAATGTCAGGCTTATTTTGTCAGTTAACTCAGTCATTTTGTTACATACTGTATATATATATATATATATATATATATATATATATATATATAATATATGTTTGTTTGTGGTAAGAATAATTGACATACCTTTTAAAGAAGTTTTGTATTTGTTTTATTACTTTCTACATAAAATGTTTTGCAAAACATTTTAAATAGTTATCAGTATATATATATATAGTTTTTTATTTGTAAGAATAATGTGCATACCTTTACAGAATTGCTATCAAAACAAATGCAAAACATTTTAAATAGTTATCATTAGTTAACATCTTCATGCTGGCTCCCTTATTTTATCTTTGAAAGGACGACATTATTTCCTCTCTTTAGTGATGACACCAGTAACAGTAAGAGTACATTGCAATACAAGTTAAAGCAATAGTTTAAAAGTATACATTGTATTTATAACTAATGATTTTCAGTAGTATTCAATCATTATGTTTTTGAAATAAGCAGCACTGCTTCTCTACTGTGTGAAGCTTGAAATTACTCAAACTGGGTTATTCTTTCAGCAACAAAAATCAAACGTCACATTTGATCATATTTACTTTGTGAAGTATGAAGTGAAGTTAATATAATTCCCCCCTATAAAACATGTATTCTTCTTTACTAGGGCTATTCATATTGAAGTAGTTAACTAGTTAATCAAATGAATAGATTTCATGTCTGTTGTGTGTGTCTGGTGCCTCTGTAGGAATATCAAGCTGACAGAAAAGCATGACGGGTGCTTTAAAGGTTTTCCTCCTTCTACTTCAAGGTAGGGTTTCCAACAATTGAATGCCTTTCGATGTCTTTAGATTACTCACAAAAAGTGTAGAAATGGCAATGAAAATCTTATGACCCGAGCTCCTCCAACGATGCAACATATATAATAAAATACAATATAAATCTATATACATGTAAATAGAATATGATATATACAAGAACAGAATATGAAATTAAATATTGTACATTAAGACAAAGTTAAATACGGTTTTATTGCGGTGATAACTCTTTAGATAAATAAGTAGATCACAAGATGACAAACAGATTAATGTTTATCGAGGCACTTAACAGAGCTCAGGTGTTTAGCAGTCTTATGGCCTGTGGGATGAAACTGTCCCAGAGTCTGGTAGTTGTTTGAATACTTCATTTTTTTTAACCTTGGCAGATATTTAATTTATTGCTTTTATTTCCCCTCAGGTAGCTTATGCGTGAAGTGGGAAATCACCATGCCTCAGAGAATAGATGGGCTAACTGGATCCTGTGTGAAGGTCCCCTGCACTTTCGGCTTAGACTCAACCTTTGATGGAGATCTGGATGGTTCCTGCAAAGCAATTTGGACTAGAGGAATCATGTTTGGAACAATTGTGTTTGATTCCAGCCTCACTGGAGATCAGGCAATCGGAAAGCTCACAGGGAACCTGCTGAACAAGGAGTGCACCACCATCTTCTACAACATGCAACCGTCCCATTCTGACAAATACTACTTCAGGATTCAGTGTGATAACAAGCTGAAGGGCACCTATCCAACAGGAGTCCGTATCACCACTCAAAGTTTGTATTGTGTCTTTTAATTTTTTCACTTTACACATCTTTTGGTTTCCCTTTTGTCATTCACTTGTCTTTTTTACTCCTCAGATTCACTGGACCAACCTACCATAACTCCATCTACACTGGAGGTAGAGGAGGGGGCTCTGGTGACGTTGAGCTGCACGGCTGTAGCTCCGTGTCCCATCCTTCCCCCAGATCTGACTTGGACCCCCAGGATAGGTGACATTGAGGAGAAACATGAATCTGAATCCATGGTCTCTGTTATGAACTTCACCTCTTCTTACCTCCACAATGGACAGAATCTTTCGTGCACCGCTCTCTACAAACGACAAGCTGGCAACACCGACCTTTGGTTTGAAAAGTTTATGACCCTCCATGTTCTTTGTGAGTATGTTTCAGGCCTTTTCTTGTTGCTGAGTTGGATGTTGATTTAGTTCACATTTAATCATTCCCTTCATTTGATATAATGTGATGTTATGAAATGTTCCTCTGGGGACTCTGCAGAGCATTTGGATCAAGTTGTGTTAACTAAAACTGCAGACTTGATTATCGAGTGGAAAAAAAGGGGACACTAAACCAAAGTCATTTATGAGCTGACTTGAGTTTATCTTTATGTTTATTATTTAAAGGTCACATATCATGCAAAATGCACTTTTAGATGTCTTTAATAAATATGTGTAGACATCACAAAGTGTCGGAAAATACAACGCTCTCTCTTTTCCTGCTTGCCCACATCTCTAAAAATAGGGGTACAACGGAGCTGCTTACCTTTATTATGTAATATCGGAAATGTGAGCTGGCTTTACTTCCACGGCCCTATCAGAAACGTTGCTGTATCAGAAACAATGTGCAACGTTTTGGAAGTAATATGGTCTGTGTTTACATTAGCAAGCAACAGACTCGGAATCAGCACTTCTCTAACAGGGCTGAAATAGAGGGGTATGAGGCATGGCTAGAATTTGTGATCTGTTTGGTATTTTGAGCAAAACACTTCAAAGACATGTTTTTCATATTTATGAGACATATAATATAGAAGCCTAAAAATAGTATAATAGGAGACCTTTAAAGAGGTTTTTCACATTCTCCCAAAAGTTGGAAAGGCCGATTCATGAAGCCATCATAATGCTTTAATATTAACAACCTTGGTAGTGCACACAATAGGGTGTTTTGTACATTGGCATGTACAGTAGTATGTCTTTTTGACAAGCGCTATATGAGAAAAAAAAATTCACTTTCACATTTGTCTGTGTGAAAAATGTAAATACAGCCAGAAGCTGGTTAGCGTAGCACAGCACGAAGACTGGCAACAAGTGGGAAAACTAGCCTGGCTCTGTCTTAAGGTAACAAAAACAGTTTACTAGATTTTCAATCATCTCTTCCAGATCCTCCAAAGAACACATCAGTCAGCTACTCTGCTACAGTAAAAGAGGGCAGCTTGGTGAATCTGACCTGCGACGGCAATGCCAATCCAGCTGTGTACACTTGGTACAAAGTGGATGGAGGTCAGGTGACCGATGTGGGTTCGGGGAAGAGGTTTTCCACCAATGTGTCAGAAGTTGACAGACAATTTTACTGTAAAGTCAGTAACAGATACGGAACCCAGAACTCATCCATCACTCAGATAGACGTACAATGTAAGTCTGATTGAAAAACAGTCAAACAGATAAATATTGACCAGCAACATTTTAAAAGATATTTGTTTTTGTTTTATTTAGTTCCTCCCAAGGAATCTACAATAATCATTGAGCCTAAAGGTCCACTTTTGGAGGGCAGCTCTGTTTCTCTGCTTTGCAAAAGCCGGGCCAACCCACCTGTGACCAACTACACCTGGTACAAAAGTGATGAAGAGGAAAAGGAGGCTGGATCAAGTTTGGTTTTAAACAATGTCAAACCAAGCAGCAGTGGTGACTACTACTGTGTAGCAGAAAATGAGCATGGGGACCAAAATTCAACACTGATTCAGCTGGACATTCAGTGTAAGTTGATTTTCACAGTAAATACATTGATTTACACTGTCAAATTCAACAGACTGAATATGGCTCTGCTGTATAGAGAGTAGTACTGTATCTGAGGCCAAGACTGACAGTATAAGGAAAACACAGACACTCATCCCCGAGGTCACAATATACATCGATCCACCAGAGCAATAGCCTATAGGCAAAACACAGAAGATCAACCAAATATATGACATAAAATGAACTTACCAAAGCTGAAGTAGATGGTCAACTTCATTCATTTTCTTTCCGTTTCACTGATTTTAATCGCTATACGCTGCTCTCTCTCGTCTCCTCTTCACAACTACACTTTTCGCGGCACACGTACTTACAGCCAATCAGCTCTGAATTATGAGATGACTTTTTGGTGGGGTTGCCAGCACTTTGCCCCACTGGTGATTCTTTTTTTGCCGCACACAATGAATACAAAAAGACTCTGAGCATGCACAGTGTAGTTTTCACAGTACACGTTCATTTCTACAGTGAGAGAGAGGGGCAGCCCAGAGCTACCCCACATCGCTCAACACGGCAAAAGGCACAATGTGGACACTAATCAGAAGAACGCAGACTAAAACAGCAATAGAGAGACGAATCAGACGACTAAACATGATCTTTAAATATTTTCACATATATTTTATACATATTTTTTATATATATATTTTGAATTATAATTTTAATTCATTTCTGCTGACAGTATGTGGGGCTGTGCCTAATGCCCTGCCCCTGATGACGAGTCACCACTGTGTTATGTACATATAATGCATATAATGGCACTGTTCTAGCGGTAAACACTGAAAAAAGAACATGTTAAGCTGCTGTATACATCAGAAACAATGTGTGACATGTTTTGGAAGTAATATAGTCTGTGCAGGGCCGTGGGAAGTAGGGGTGCTGAGGGTGCTGCAGCACCCCCTGGTGGAGGACAGGGGATCTGCACTTCCACAAGATTAAATGCAAATATAATACCAAAAAAAACGAATTTTCAGACTTGATGTAACAACATTCATAATTAAGTAAAGATAACACCCTTTTCACCCAGGTTACATTTTCCATTTGCCCTGTACGATGGGCGCTGTAAGTGATGAAAGTGGGGGATGTTGGCTTATCAGGCGCCCGCAGCTCAAAGCCAAAGTGAGAGAGAGAGAGAGATAGATAGATAGATAGTAGATAGATAGATAGATAGATAGAGAGAGAGAGAGAGAGAGAGAGAGAGAGAGAGAGAGAGAGAGAGAGAGTGAGATAGATAGAGAGAGAGAGGGGGTGCACCAGTACTGGCGGGGATTGTTGTTAGCTTCTGTTATAAGAAGGATATAGAAGAACGGATATAAGAAGCTGTTTCTACAATAATATGGAGGGAGAGTTCTGTCCTGTCAGACTGAGAGGCTCAGTGAGGTAAAGGACTCTGAGGGTTTAGATAGTTCACTTTAGTCTAAGTTATCTTAGTGGGTCTCAAACATTTTGATCACAATTTATGTAAGCAAATATTTCAAAGGGACACCTTTATTATTATTAGGATAAAAAAAACAGGTTTGAAATCATTCCAATGTATACTATAGGACAGTAAACCAAAAACATTGTTTAAAACTGGAGAGATTTAAAAATATGTATAAATAAATAAATGTTAACTGGTAAAATAAGATATAAATGAACCACAAAAATAAAACAAGTTAGCCTACATTTATTTGTTATTGGCTATGGTAGGTTATTGGTTATGTTCACATACAAACCGATCTTTTTCACATGGGTGTTTAGAGTTGTATCCCCTAGATCAGTCTCTAGTAATTGGGCGCTCAAAGTGCACCAGATTTAAGTATTTTACTTTAAAATGTTAAAAAAAAATCTTCCCGGACCCCCTTAGAGGATGTGAAGTCCACCCTCCAATTAAAACATATTCATGCAATACTAAATACATTTGAAGCCTTTTTATATAAGCTGTCCACCATGTCAATACGTTTCTCTGTTTGTAGTGTATTGGTCTTTTGTAGAGGTTTTTCATTGCCAGCTAAAATCTTGCCTAGGGCAGCAAATTGGTCAGAACCAGCCCTGGTGTCATCCCCACAGCACCCCCCATTTGAAACATGTTCCCACGGCTATGAGTCTGTGTTTACATTAGCAAGCACACTCAGAGCTAACACTGTACTGGAGAGAATATGTTTAAAGAAGCCGCATATAAAAGGTACTGTCCTTGAGGTGAACCCGCAAGAGAGAAAGCGTTTGAGCTCCATACTGTTTCAGAAATATTGCCTAATGTAGTTTGGAACATAACATGGTGTTCAATGAAGGCAGCGTTCAGCAGAGTTTCTGCGGTTACACAGCCTTCTCTTCAGAGCTCACCGCTTGCATGCAGACGCTCCGAAGGGGCGTGGCCAGGAGCTGCTCGGTTACATTTAAAGGGAATCAGCATTTTTGTAACAGGGTTGAAATAGGCCCCGTAATATATTGTTCAAATATTGCATAATAGGTGAGCTTTAAATCATGTGAGGATGTTGTGTTTGGTTTCTTTTCTTTTCTTTTATTATTAAGATGTTATTTCCAAACACAGAGAATGAAGGGGTTGTTCTCTCAGTTTTCTAAAAAAAGGCAACTCAAAATGTAAATGTGTTTTTACATAGACTGTGATTCCCAAACTGTGATTCTTGTACCATTGGTGGTAAGCTACTCCAACGGGCCTAAATCTTTAACTTAAAACCAAGACATTCTTTTTTATTTTGAAGTGACTGACATAGCATGAACTATTAACATCAGCTAAACACTATGCTTTTCAGATCTTCCTAAGAACACCTCGGTGTCTGTTGACCCCTCTGGTCCGGTGCAGGACGGCAGCTCTGTAACTCTGACCTGCACAAGCATCGCCAATCCAGCAGCAGTGAACTTCACCTGGTTCAGAGCGGCTGGAAGAGAGAAGAAGGTGATGGGCTCTGAGAGAGACTTCACCTTCAATGTGACTAAACTCTCAGAAGATCAGTATTACTGTGAAGCTCTGAATGTCCACGGACCTGGCATCTCAGAGCGTGTCAGCTTTGACGTCACATGTGAGATTGATACACTTTTTTAATTAAAGGCAATCCTTTGTTTCCATTAAACAAAATGAAATTACTTCTTTGTCTCAGTTCCTCCAGAGATCCTGTCTTCTTCCCGTTGCATCAAGATTTCATCCATGATCCAATGTTCCTGCTACAGCCAGGGGAACCCGACTCCCTCCCTGGTTTGGAAGTTGGCCGGAGAGCCTGTCAATCACTCTGCTGCCATCCCAATCAGGGAAGAGTCCCTGGGGAACGTGGGCATGAAGAGCATCATCACCCTGTACGATCTGGACGAAGACACGCTCTCTCTAGTCTGCCTCAGCATCAACTCACTGGGCTCTGACAGTTTTGCTTTTAACATTTTTTTGCTTAGCAAAACTGAGCAAGGTAGAGGATTTGCGAGATGGTGAATTTGTATTTGTTAATAATCTGCCTCTCTGGTTTTAATGATCAATGTGTTTTGTGGGGACTTTTCAGACTTCCACTCGTTGTCTTTTGGGATCGGTTTTGTAGTGGCAGCTCTGGGGATGCTGCTGGTGTGTGTACCGCTGCTGATAATCTCCTACCGGTGAGAGACAACCTATTTTTTCAAAAGCTGGTTCAAGAAAAAATTGTAAACACATTTTGAGGGTGTCATCAGGGGTGTAACTTGACTGGTGACCAGGCTGGCAGCACATTTAAGCAGTGCAGCCATGGCCACCTCAGAACATTGCTAAATATCACCATGAAATGAAAGACTTTAATATAAAATTATAATAAATGTCTCGATATTGTTGTGTGTGTTACTTTTAGGAAAGGAAAAGTCATCTCTTCCTCGGGCAAGGGAAAGGCGGAGACATGCAACCCTGTAGTTACTGATGTGGTGAGTTCATGTTTTGCACATATTGTTAGATGCATTAAAACAGGAAGCTTCACTGACCCAACAAAATGTAGTTTTTGATTTTTAAACAGCGGTGAAAGTTGTCTCAAAAAGTCATTATACACTATGTCAAAAAGGCAGTGTATGGTATGTTTAAAAACTTTTATTTTTAAAACCCATGATATAGTATGTTCTACAAAGTCATTGTCATCTATATAATGCTTTCAAGAGTATTTGTTGTGTATGCCATGACAAATGTCAAAATAATCAGAGTCAGTAATCAGTAAAGCATGCAGAACAAAGTGCTTTAGAACATGGTTCATATGAATAAAAACTGAAATATAATGCAAAGATAATAAAAAATAAGAAGGTAGTAAAACACAATAGATAGAAGTGAAAGTATATAAAAAGTTAACATGAGATGAAACAATGAAACCTACTTAATAAACATACTAATCATAATAATAGAAAAAAAAGCACCAAAGGTCACAAGTCCAACTTTAATTTGTGGAAAAAAGCCCTTAAAACCCTCGATGGCATACTGTTGCCCTCAGGCAACAAACCACTTTCTTCGACCTCACACTGGCCCTCTAAATATTTTAATTTTTTTAAATATACACAATGTCACCTGACATGCTGGTGTCCAATAAAATGAAGGAATTATATGGGTGTGGCATTTTGTCTGGGGGTGGAGCAGTCCTTTCTGCAAGCAAAGCTGCAGGGGACTCAGGGCCACCACTTGGTAAGATACATTTCACTTTTTAACATATTAGAAATGTACACAACCTAAAGTGAAAAATACATGCATGTGCATGAATACGTAAAGAAGTATATTTGATTGTTTAAAGACTTATTATGTATTTATTAATTAGCTAAAACTATGTTTTTTGTTCGTTGCCTCAGGGCAACACTGCGCCACTTGGACCACATTTTTCCAGGCAATATCATACAAGTGTGCAAATGTGCTCAGCTGTAAAATGATAAACCTGATCAATGTTTTTACTTTACCATCTACTGATGTGTACACACACACAGACACACAGACACACACACACACACACACACACACACACACACACACACACACACACACACACACACACACACACACACACACACACACACACACACACACACACACACACACACACAGTCACACAGACACACACACACCCACACACAAAGACATACACACACATACCAACACGCAGACACACACACACACACACACACAAAAAGACATATACACACAGATGCACACCCACACTCACACACCCTGATATAAACACACATACACCCCCCCACAAAGACAGACAGACAGACAGACAGACAGACAGACAGACAGACAGACAGACAGACAGACAGACAGACAGACAGACAGACAGACAGACAGACAGACAGACAGACAGACAGACAGACAGACAGACAGACAGACAGACAGACAGACAGACAGACAGACAGACAGACAGACAGACAGACAGACAGACAGACAGACACACACACACACACACACACACACACACACACACACACACACACACACACACACACACACACACACACACACACACACACACACACACACACACACACACACACACACACACACACACACACACACACACACACACACACAGAGAACACCTTTTGAATTCATATAGTTGTTTTTTCTATGTCTTCTGAATTGTAGAAATCCTTGGTGTTTCAATACCCTCGTAGCACATTGTTGGCCTGAGGCAACAAACCAACCCCTGGTTGAGGGGTGTGAGGGGGGTCACATTTTATAATTGATATAACATCAGGGACCCCTAAGCTCCTAAAACACATGGTGAAACATTTTTTTCCTCCCAAAATAAAAAGTCATGCGATAGAGGGTTAAAGAAGTCCGTCAGGTATGCCATACAAAAACAAATATTGCATTTTAGTATGTTATAAAAGTATTTCAGAATTAATTCTCATAAAAATGTTTTGCCATGAAAAATGTGTAAAATGTCATAGTATTTTATTCTAAAATAAATTCACTGTATAGTTTTTCCATATATATGTAAAAATAAAACATAGTATATTATGCCATAAAGACATCTCATCATTTGGTATGACTAACACAATGGAATTTAATTAAAAAACAGGTGCGCCATAGAATGTCCAAAACATCATTGAATGACATTTAAAAAAAGGAAACGATGAACGGTTGGTTTACTCGCTAACGAGCTTATTTCCCAAAAGTGTTCTGTTTGACAATGGGCCTTATTGTGCACTACTACCTCCTTTTCTACATCACTAAAGCCACTCTTTTGTTTTCTGTAGATCAACTCTTCAAAAGTGGATGTGATTTATGCTAATAAAGCTTTTCTGGAAGAGAGAGAAGTAGCTGAGGAAGAACTTCTCCATTACGTCAATGTGGACTTTGCTAAACTGCAGGCCCATTCAAAGGGTGAGCCTGGGGAAGGGGAGATCAGAGGCCTGGACTCAAAGACGGAGTATGCTGAGATCCGTCTGCAGTCCAGAGGAAGCGTTGGAGGAGATGCAGAGGAAGAAGAGAACCTTTCTGACACTCAATTGGAACAAGAGAAGAAGCCTTAGTCTCATAGACCTTGAGGTGAAATGTTTATGGCTGACGTTTAGAGTAAATGTTAGTGAAACACAGCAATGTGCGCTTCAAACTGCTACAGGACTTCACCATACAAGCAGATCCCCGCTGAGATAAAACAGAATCACACAGCTTCAGGCTGTCAACTTGCCAATGATACATCAACACGTGACGCGCCTCGTTCCTCTTACAACCAACCAAACACATTCTCCTAAACATGCCGCTCTATTTAAGCTGCCGGATCTGCCTGCCTCTGCCTCGCTAATGCTGCTGCTGCTACGACTGCTATCATGTTGCTACTGCTCGCCTCCCCCAGCTTCCACCTATAGGCTCGGGAATAGTTATCTACTATGATGATATATGATGAGGCCCGAGCCTAAACGCCAAACTTAAACTATATAATAAACAAATAATTATAGCTAGCTTCTAATAAACATATCAAGAAACACGCGGGTTGTGTGACTGGAATAAGATTTAGACATAACAAAATTGCCCCCAATGCTGTAATGTAATAAGCTGGATATGACAAAAGCTTTTCTTCTGCTTCTGAGAAAGTAATGACAGAACTTCAAAGTAGTAATAAAAAATAAGCTTAAAATGAACTATCTGATTCTGTACCTGGACCCACGACTCTGTGGATAAAGCGTGAAATGAGGAGGTGCACTGGCTCCAGATGTTGAACAGATGTGTACGAACGCAGTGGGGGAAACTGTTACTTGATGCTTGAGTGTCGGCTGAGGTTCGCTGCTGAACCAGCTGCATGCCTTCAGCAGTTTAACACATCAGCCTGCAGCTGGGAGTCTGTTACTGCCAGGTTTCTCTTTGAGCCTGAGCTCCCCCTGCTGGTCTGAGCAACACCTGCCGACAATATTTTCACAATTACTAGTCATTGGTGCTGTGTCGTGTCCATATTTGTATATCCTTGTAATTTTTGGTCATAGTAAAGCGTATCACCAAATATCTTGTATATATATGATACCTTTTTCAGAAAGCTCATAAACTTGATGTCCTACAGGAGTATTTGTTGTAGCACTATACATGTTTTAAGTGTAATACATATCTATCTTTATTTATTTATTTCCAACAAATATGTGAGTGTACTTGCATCAAATCATGCACACACACACTCCAACATCCCTGAAACCTGGGTAACTTATTACCAGTTTTTAATGTTAAGTATTTTAACGACTTCCAATATTTCCTTGCAGTGCAGTGTGCAAATAGCAACACCATTTAAGTAATAAGCTGGTAGAAAATGTTCGTTATTGACACAGAACACAATTTCCTTCCTGTTATTGAGTTAAGATGATCTTCACTTGTAAGATGTAGTTTTAACATGAACAAGAACAAACCAGATACAATGTAATTGTGTATTTGGTTGTAATACATATATTTATTTGCACCAGTCGTGGCACCTTTAGAGTGAATTTCCTGCTCTTTTGACATGCTTACTGTAACAGATAAGAATCTGTCTGTATAAGGCTTTGACCTCATGTTTCAGACATTTAACCACATCTGTCTTTCTTGGCAACTGAAGTCAGTGCTGTTTCACTTTCTCTGTGTGATTAAATGCTTGTAGAAAAATCCCAGCATAAATATTTGTGTGTCAAACACCAAGTTTACGTGTTTTAAGAATCAAATGATTCATTTTTAATCATCTTCATCTCTGCGTAGCTCCTAAATGTGGCTGCTGAGGAAAGTTCAGAAATAGTTTCTGCTTGTTCAAAAACATCCCACACAATGCCCACTGGCAACTAGTTTGGTAAAGTCTTTACACTTCACTTTGTTTTCACTTATATTTACTTCAACTTGACTGTTTCATTTATGACACTTTATGACTTCTACTGTTTATGCATGTAAAGTATCACATTGTTGTTTCTTCCCTCTTTCTGCATTGCCTTTCATTTTGATTCTCTTCACTTCCTCTTTGTTTCAAAATGACAAAATGCTCTGATTAAACAGTTGAGTACTTGAGTGTGGAAACAAATGTCATATTTTATATTTTTCTGTTTATTGAATATGTAAATCAACAACTCATTTTTTAAAACACATTTATGTTTCATTATAAAATCGGTTTTAGAACATTATTATGTGGATCCGTTAGAAATGACTGATGGGACTTGCATTAATGTAGTAAAAAGAGATTCTAAACTCTATGGTGCTGGAGGCCACACCCCGAACACATCTTTCAAAAGCCATCAACACGCGACACCAGTCTGACATGACTCAGTTGTTGGACTATTACCACTGACCCTTCCATGCTGGTGAAACCTTTATTTGTTTCTTTATCAATTTCTGAAACGTAGATCAGTACTGTATATACTACTACTACTAATGTATTTATTTATTCTCTAGAAACAGAACATATCGTATGCTGACCGTCATTGTTGGCTGTAAGGTAAGATATTTGTTTTAGAAAACTCAAATGATTGCAAGTCATAAAATGTCAGGCTTATTTTGTCAGTTAACTCAGTCATTTTGTTACATACTGTATATATATATATATATATATATATATATATATATATATATAATATATGTTTGTTCGTGGTAAGAATAATTGACATACCTTTTAAAGAAGTTTTGTATTTGTTTTATTACTTTCTACATAAAATGTTTTGCAAAACAAAACATTTTAAATAGTTATCAGTATATATATATATAGTTTTTAATTTGTAAGAATAATGTGCATACCTTCACAGAATTGCTATCAAAACAAATGCAAAACATTTTAAATAGTTATCATTAGTTAACATCTTCATGCTGGCTCCCTTATTTTATCTTTGAAAGGACGACATTATTTCCTCTTTTTAGTGATGACACCAGTAACAGTAAGAGTACATTGCAATACAAGTTAAAGCAATAGTTTAAAAGCATACATTGTATTTTTAACTAATACTTTTCAGTATATTCATTATGTTTTTGAAATAAGCAGCACTGCTTCTCTACTGTGTGAAGCTTGAAATTACTCAAACTGGGTTATTCTTTCAGCAACAAAAATCAAACGTCACATTTGATCATCTTTACTTTGTGAAGTATGAAGTGAAGTTAATATAAATCCCCCTATAAAACATGTATTCTTCTTTACTAGGGCTATTCATATTGAAGTAGTTAACTAGTTAATCAAATGAATAGATTTCATGTCTGTTGTGTGTGTCTGGTGCCTCTGTAGGAATATCAAGCTGACAGAAAAGCATGACGGGTGCTTTAAAGGTTTTCCTCCTTCTACTTCAAGGTAGGGTTTCCAACAATTGAATGCCTTTCGATGTCTTTAGATTTCTCACAAAAAGTGCTAAATATGCTTTTTTTTTTAATTAAGGTTTTTGTGAGTGTGTGCTGTTAATTTGGACGGGTTTTGTTTTCTTTTAATTATGTTTACATTTCTGCTTAATTTTCTTTATTTTTTTTCAAGATGAGCTACAGTGTAGAAATGGCAAGGAAAATCTTATGACCCGAGCTCCTCCAACGATGCAACATATATAATAAAATACAATATAAATCTATATACATGTAAATAGAATATGATATATACAAGAACAGAATATGAAATTAAATATTGTACATTAAGACAAAGTTAAATATGGTTTATTGCGGTGATAACTATTTAGATAAATAAGTAGATCGCAAGATGACAAACAGATGAATGTTTATCGAGGCACTTAACAGAGCTCAGGTGATTAGCAGTCTTATGGCCTGTGGGATAAATCTGTCCCTGAGTCTGGTAGTTGTTTGAATACTTCATTTTTTTTAACCTTGGCAGATATTTAATTTATTGCTTTTATTTCACCCCAGGTAGCTTATGCGCCGTGAATTGGGAAATCACCATGCCTCAGAGAATAGATGGACTAACTGGATCCTGTGTGAAGGTCCCCTGCACTTTCGGCTTAGACTCAAAGTTTGATGGAGATCTGGATGGTTCCTGCAAAGCAATTTGGACTAGAAAAAGCAGGTACGGAACAATTGTGTTTGATTCCAGCCTCACTGGAGATCAGGCAAGCGGAAATCTCACAGGGAACCTGCTGAACAAGGAGTGCACCACCATCTTCCACAACATACCACCGTCCCATTCTGACAATTACTACTTCAGGATTCAGTGTGAAAACAAGCTGAAGGGCACCTATCCAACAGGAGTCCGTATCACCACTCAAAGTTTGTATTGTGTCTTTTAATTGTTTCACTTTACACATCTTTTGGTTTCTCTCTTGTCATTTACTTGTTTTTTTTTCTCCTCAGATTCACTGGACCAACCTACCATAACTCCATCTACACTGGAGGTAGAGGAGGGGGCTCTGGTGACGTTGAGCTGCACGGCTGTAGCTCCGTGTCCCATCCTTCCCCCAGATCTGACTTGGACCCCCAGGATAGGTGACATTGAGGAGAAACATGAATCTGAATCCATGGTCTCTGTTATGAACTTCATCTCTTCTTACCTCCACAATGGACAGAATCTTTCGTGCACCGCTCTCTACAAACGACAAGCTGGCAACACCGACCTTCGGTTTGAAAAGTTTATGACCCTCCATGTTCTTTGTGAGTATGTTTCAGGCCTTTTCTTGTTGCTGAGTTGGATGTTGATTTAGTTCACATTTAATCATTCCCTTCATTTGATATATTGTGATGTTATGAAATGTTCCTCTGGGGACTCTGCAGAGCATTTGGATCAAGTTGTGTTTACTAAAACTGCAGACTTGATTATCGAGTGGAAAAAAAGGGGACACTAAACCAAAGTCATTTATCTTTATTTTTATTATTTAAAGGTCACATATCATGCAAAATGCACTTTTAGATGTCTTTAATAAATATGTGTAGACATCACAAAGTGTCGGAAAATACAACGCTCTCTCTTTTCCTGCTTGCCCACATCTCTAAAAATAGGGGTACAACGGAGCTGCTTACCGTTGTTATGTAATATCGGAAATGTGAGCTGGCTTTACTTCCACGGCCCTATCAGAAACGTTGCTGTATCAGAAACAATGTGCAACGTTTTGGAAGTAATATGGTCTGTGTTTACATAAGCAAGCAACGGACTCGGAATCAGCACTTCTCTAACAGGGCTGAAGTAGAGGGGTATGAGGCATGGCTAGAATGGGTGATCTGTTTGGTATTTTGAGCAAAACACTTCAAAGACATGTTTTTCATATTTATGAGACATATAATATAGATGCCTAAAAATAGTATAATAGGAGACCTTTAAAGAGGTTTTTCACATTCTCCCAAAAGTTGGAAAGACCGATTCATGAAGCCATCATAATGCTTTAACATTAACAACCTTGGTAGTGCACACAATAGGGTGTTTTGTACATTGTCGTCTAGTATGTCTTTTTGACAAGTGCTATATGAGAAAATTACTTGCACTCTCACATTTGTGTGTCAAAAATGTAACTACATCCAGAAGCTGGTTAGCGTAGCACAGCACAAAGACTGGCAACAAGTGGAAAAACTAGCCTGGCTCTGTCTTAAGGTAACAAAAACAGTTTAATAGATTTTCAATCATCTCTACCAGATCCTCCAAAGAACACATCAGTCAGCTACTCTGCTACAGTAAAAGAGGGCAGCTTGGTGAATCTGACCTGCGACGGCAATGCCAATCCAGCTGTGTACACTTGGTACAAAGTGAATGGAGGTCAGGTGACCGATGTGGGTTCGGGGAAAAGGTTTTCAACCACTGTGTCAGAAGTTGACAAACAATTTTACTGTGAAGTCAGTAACAGATACGGGACCCAGAACTCATCCATCACTCAGATAGACGTACAATGTAAGTCTGATTGAAAAACAGTCAAACAGATAAATATTGACCAGCAACATTTAAAAAGATATTTATTTTTGTTTTATTTAGTTCCTCCCAAGGAAACTACAATAATCATTGAGCCTAAAGGTCCACTTTTGGAGGGCAGCTCTGTTTCTCTGCTTTGCAAAAGCCGGGCCAACCCACCTGTGACCAACTACACCTGATACAAAGGGGATGAAGAGGAAAAGGAGGCTGGATCAAGTTTGGTTTTAAACAATGTCAAACCAAGCAGCAGTGGTGACTACTACTGTGTAGCAGAAAATGAGCATGGGGACCAAAATTCAACACTGATTCGGCTGGACATTCAGTGTAAGTTGATTTTCACCGTAAAGACATTGATTTACACTGTCAAGTTCAACAGACTGAATATGGCTCTGCTGTATAGAGAGTAGTACTGTCTCTGAGGCCAAGACTGACAGTATAGTCCAGTGGTTCTCAAACTTTTTCTGTCAGGCCCCCCATTTGGAGAAAAAAAAATGTCGGGCCCCCCCAACACAAATAGTCAGGCTCAGTGGCCAACACAAATAGTCGGGGTGCTGTGGGGTAGCTTGACGTTTCATAGAGGGTGCTCAAACATTTAGGGTTTCCCATTAATGTACCGGTCGCCACAGTTGAATTTGAAACTACAACAATCCCCACGCATATACACAGTGTACCCACGGCTGTTACAATTAAGGCTTGATAATCAGCTCACGGCATAGGTGTAAGAAGGGGTAAAGTGCTATTTTTATAGGTGGTGTGTGGACCTCACACCACCTAGACCGGGGGGTCCGGGGGCATGCTCAACACCCATTTGAAACAGAACTGTAAACAGATTTACTTTTTCTTTATGGATATTTTACAAATCACCCTTTTAAACTTTGTTATTTTTTTACTGTCATATAGTATTTCATACCTGTTTTTAATTTAATCTCTTATTTTTTTATAACTATAATGATCATATAAAGGTGTGCCTCGGAAATAATTGTTTACATTAATGGTGACCAAAACGTTTGAGACCCACTGAGATAACACTGAGAGAGTCCTTTAGCTCACTGAGTCTCTCAGTCTGACAGGAGAGGACTCTCCTCCACCTTGTTGTTGAAAAAACTCCTTATATCCGTTAGCGTAGCTCGCTAGCACCAGAAGCTAACAACAACGATCTCCGGTACCGGTGCGCTCTCTCTCTCTCGCTCGTGCACGCACACAAAATGGCTCGTTCCACACACACACAGAGCTGAGCTTTAATGAAACACAGAGACCCAGACGTAATAGTACTGTACTGTATCATATTATTTTCGAATAAATAATTTTTCAAATTATGATTTTAAAAAATAATAATTTTATAACCATTTTTCCTCCTGGTCTCTCGCGCCCCCCCCTGTCATGCCTCTGCGCCCCCCAGGGGGGGCCCGCCCCCCACTTTGAGAACCACTGGTATAGTCTAAGGCAGGGATGGGCAACTTTGAGGATTGTGAGGGCCAAAAAAAAATTTCCTCACTACCAGAGGGCCACTTCGTGACCATTCACTTCCATCGGCAGGATACTATATCCACAACATTTAAATAGCCAACTT
Source organism: Notothenia rossii (assembly GCF_949606895.1). Lineage (NCBI taxonomy): Eukaryota > Metazoa > Chordata > Actinopteri > Perciformes > Nototheniidae > Notothenia > Notothenia rossii. Next base: position 13,074,877 of record NC_136905.1, read on the forward strand.
TAGCTACTAATTTAATGAAAATAACTAAATATATATAGGCAATAAATGTTTATTGTACCAAACACTAACACTGAGTTTAACAACGAATATTCATCTTTGTATTGTGTTTCTATGCTTCCCTCACATTCCATACATAAAACCAGGAACATATGCATTTTTCTGAACTTCACCCACAGCTGGATCAGTAAGCTGTACATCTTAATGAGATACTTGTGGCCTCTCCTGCTGCTGCACAATAGACTGAATGTCAATATCAACATTTGTACATCCGATTTGCATGAGATGGAACAGTGTCTCATCTGTCAGTCTGTTTCTCTCCCTTGACTTGATGTGCTTCATCATAGAGAAGTTGCTCTCGCAGATGTAAGTGCTGCCAAACATGCTGGCCATTGAGAGCGCAAAATCCCTGAGGAGTGGAAAGCGGGACTCGGGTAGCAGTCTCCAAAAGGAAATTCCCCTCTCCTGGCGCTTTGCTAGAAAGGGGGCTGACTGTAGTTCGCACATTTCAAGCTGCAACTCAGGGGGCTGCTCGATGATTGCAGCCGAGAGGGGGTTAGTGAATAACTCGATGCGTGGCTGCATGGTGTGGAAATCTTGAAAGCGCTTCTTAAACTGCTGCTGCAGTGTTTCTATGTCGGCTCTGTACTTGGGTAATGTTTTCTCACATTCGGGGGCATTTTTGCGCATCTCTTCACATGACGGGAAGTGCGCCAGATTAGGACGGTCGGCTGAAAATCCGTCTTTAAACAGAGTCAGTTTAGTAACAAATGCGTTCATGTGCGCATATAGATCCAACACGGTTTGGCATCTTCCCTGTAACCGCATATTCAGGTGATTAAGATGCGAGGTAATATCCGCAAGGAAAGCCATGTCGAGAAGAAAATCTGTATTCCTGAGTTTTGCGCAGTACGCACTTGTATCACATTGGATGGTGTCCTCCAAGAACACAGGGATTTCTGCGCGTAGCGCAAAAAACCTCTCCAAGCATTTTCCACGGCTCATCCACCTTATCTGTAAATCACCGTATGCGGCGTTCACTTAATCCAAAAAGGCTATAAACTTCCTGTGATTGAGAGACTGGTTCCCTCCTCGAATGAGATTAGTAGTCTTGGTAACTAAATCCATGACATGGCTAACGTTCGTTGATTTGGCACACAGAGCCTCCTGCAATATCAAAACGAAATTTGATTTAGCCTGATTTTTTTTTTACAACGAATGCCCACATTCAAAACCATTAGAATAGATAACAATAATGTTACCCACCTGATGTATGATGCAGTGCACTATTGGACAGTCAACGCCACTCTGGCGGAGGAGGCCGGCAAATCCAGTGCGCTTTCCTTGCATTGCTGGCGCACCATCGGTAACAACAGCTGAGAGCTTGTGAAATCCTCCGTGCGCACTTACAACATTTTCAACAGTGGCGAAAATATCTTGTCCTTTGGTAGTGCCATGCAAAGAAGCCAGTTTCAATAACTCCTTGTGCACTTCAAATGAACTGTTAATGTCCCGTGTGTAGATGAGAAGCTGGCTCACATCAGTCACATCAGTGCTCTCATCCAACGCTAAGGAAAAGTATGCACAGTCATGCATGACTTGTTTTACCTTTTGTTCGACATGATTTTGTATTTCAAATATTCTTCGTGTCACTGTCCGACGGGACAAAGAGACGGTTTCAAAGTTTTTAGCCATGTTGTCATCTCCGAATGCTTTAGCCATCTGGACTGCACAACTTTTCACCATTTCGCCGTCAGACAGGGGCTTCTTAGCTTTAGCAAGCTCAAGGGAAACGGCATAAGACGCCGTGAGAGACGATTGCTGTGTAGTCGTGGCTCTGGTAAAAAAGGTCTGCTGCATATTCTCCCTTTCAGGTCAGCAACGATGGCGACTCTGGCAGCTCCTGTGTGCTTTTCATATTTGTCTTTATGGGTGCTGTTGTAGTGGCGACTTAAATTGTAGTCCTTCATTGCCGATTTAGTTTCAAGACACACCAAACACATAGGTTTGCCTTTGAATTCTGTAAACAGATAATCTATTTCCCATTTTGGCTGAAAGAGACGGTTTTCTAGGTTCAGTTTTCTTTTTTGGGCGCTCATGTTTCTTTTCCCGCTAACGGAGGAAAGCCGCGAGGTAAACAGAAGACAATATACATTTGGCTGCAGGCCTCATGAATTTGGGGGGAGCGCCCTCTAGCGGTGAATATTATTAATTACAAGTGGGGTCTGGTTCAAATGATTTGCTTGTTTACAACTGTGAAACCAATATATTTTTGTAAATTGACTCGCGGGCCGCCCAAAGTGAGGGCGGTGGCCACATGCGGCCCGCGGGCCGCCAGTTGCCCATCCCTGGTCTAAGGAAAACACAGACACTCATCACCGTGGTCACAATATCCATCGATCCACCAGAGCAATAGCCTATAGGCAAAACACAGAATATCAACAAAATATATGACATAAAATGAACTTACCAAAGCTGAAGTAGATGGTCAACTTCATTAATTTTCTTTCCGTTTCACTGATTTTAATCGCTATACGCTGCTCTCTCTCGTCTCCTCTTCACAACTACACTTTTCGCGGCACACTTACTCACAGCCAATCAGCTCTGAATTATGATTTGACGTTTTGGTGGGGTTGCCAGCACTTTGCCCCACTGGTGGTTATTTTTTTGGCGCACACAATGAATACAAAAATACTCTGAGCATGCACAGTGTAGTTTTCACAGTACACGTTCACTTCTACAGCGAGAGAGAGGGGCAGCCCAGAGCTACCCCACATCGCTCAACACGGCAAAAGGCACACTGTGGACACTAATCAGAAGAACGCAGACTAAAACAGCAATTTAGAGACGAATCAGACGACTAAACATGATCTTTAAATATATTTTGACATATATTTATACATATTTTTTGAATTATAATTTTAATTCATTTCAGCTGACAGTATGTGGGGCTGTGCCTCATGCCCTGCACCTGATGACGAGTCACCACTGTGTTATGTACATATAATGCATATAATAGCACTGTTCTAGCGGTAAACACTGAAAAAAGAACATGTTAAGCTGCTGTATACATCAGAAACAATGTGTGACGTATTTTGGAAGTAATATGGTCTGTGTTTACATTAGCAAGCAAACTCAGTGCTAACACTGTACTGGAGAGAATATGTGTAAAGAAGCCGGATATAAAAGGTACTGTCCTTGAGGTGAACCCGCAAGAGAGAAAGCGTTTGAGCTCCATACTGTTTCAGAAATATTGCCTAATGTAGTTTGGAACATAACATGGTGTTCAATTGCAGCGTTCAGCAGAGTTTCTATGGTTACACAGCCTTCTCTTCAGAGCTCACCGCTTGCATGCAGACGCTCCGAAGGGGCGTGGCCAGGAGCTGCTCGGTTACATTTAAAGTGCCAGACCCATAATCAGCACTTTTGTAACAGGGTTGAAATAGGCCCCGTAATATATTGTTCAAATATTGCATAATAGGTGAGCTTTAAATCATGTGAGGATGTTGTGTTTGGTTTCTTTTCTTTTGTTTGATTATTAAGATGTTATTTCCAAACACAGAGAATGAAGAGGTTGTTGTCTCAGTTTTCTAAAAAAAGGCAACTCAAAATGTAAATGTGTCTTTACATAGACTGTGATTCTCAAACTGTGCTTCTTGTACCATTGGTGGTAAGCAACTCCAACGGGCCTAAATCCTTAACTTAAAACCAAGACATTCTTTTTTATTTTGAAGTGACTGACATAGCATGAACTATTAACATCAGCTAAACACTATGCTTTTCAGACCTCCCTAAGAACACCTCGGTGTCTGTTGACCCCTCTGGTCCGGTGCAGGACGGCAGCTCTGTAACTCTGACCTGCACAAGCATCGCCAATCCAGCAGCAGTGAACTTCACCTGGTTCAGAGCGGCTGGAAGAGAGGAGAAGGTGATGGGCTCTGAGAGAGACCTCACCTTCAATGTGACTAAACTCTCAGAAGATCAATATTACTGTGAAGCTCTGAATGTCCACGGACCTGGCATCTCAGAGCGTGTCAGCTTTGACGTCACATGTGAGATTGATACACTTTTTTAATTAAAGGCAATCCTTTGTGTCCATTAAACAAAATGTAATTACTTCTTTGTCTCAGTTCCTCCAGAGATCCTGTCTTCTTCCCGTTGCATCAAGATTTCATCCATGATCCGATGTTCCTGCTACAGCCAGGGGAACCCGCCTCCCTCTCTGGTTTGGAAGTTGGCCGGAGAGCCTGTCAATCACTCTGCTGCCATCCCAATCAGGGAAGAGTCCCTGGGGAACGTGGGCATGAAGAGCATCATCACCCTGTACGATCTGGACGAAGACACGCTCTCTCTAGTCTGCCTCAGCATCAACTCACTGGGCTCTGACAGTTTTGCTTTTAACATGTTGCTTAGCAAAACTGAGCAAGGTAGAGGATTTGCGAGATGGTGAATTTGTATTTGTTTGGTTTTTCTGCATAATCTGCCTCTCTGGTTTTAATGATCAATGTGGTTATTTTCTGACCATTCTCTGTAAACCATACAGATGGTTGTGCGTGAAAATTCCAGTAGATCAGCAGTTTCTGAAATACTCATGGCAACAACCATGCCAAGTTCAAAGTCACTTAAATCACCTTTCCTCCCCATTCTGATGATCTGTTTGAACTTCAACAGGTCGTCTTGACCATGTCTACATCCCAAATGCTTTGAGTTGCTGCCTTGTAATTGGCTGATTAGATATTTGTGTCACAAAGCAGTTGAACAGGTGTAACTAATACATTGGCCAGTGAGTGCAACCTTTTATTCTGCTTCTGGGAAAGTAATGACAGAACTTAGGGGAAGTAAAACAAAAAGATTGTAATTAACTATTATTATAAAAGATTTATTTTATGTTATAATAATAATAAAGCTTCATTTATATATCACTTTTCATAGTGCAGGTGCAGCTGAAAGTGCTTCACCAAATGGCACACATCACAACTTATGTATGTGGATTTAGCTGTAGAGAGAGTGTCCTTGTAATGAAGAATGTGGTTATTGTTACATTACATTACCTGTCACTTGTTAGACGCTTTTACCCAAAGCGACTCACATACATTCAGTACTGTGGGCAATCCCCACAGTACTTTGTTTGTTTTTTTGCATATTCTGGCCCTCTCTGGTTTTAACGATCAATGTGGTTTGTGGGGAATTTTCAGGCCTCCACTCTTTATCAATTGGGATCGGTTTTGTCATGGGAGCTCTGGGGATGCTGCTGGTGTGTGTACTGCTGCTGCTAATATACTACCGGTGAGAGACAACCCTTTTTTTCAAAGCTACTACTAATATTGTAAATGTATTTTGAGGTAGTCATCAGGGGGTTAGCTCTGGGGACCAGGAAGGCAGCAAATTGAAGTAGCGCAACCATGGCCGCCTCAAACAATTGTTAAATATATCCGAAAACAATTAAATGAAAGACTTTATTAGAAAATTCTAATAAATGACTCTATTTTTTTCTTTTGCAATTTATTTGTGTTTGTCGTAGGAAAGGAAAAGTCATCTCTTCCTCCGACAAGGGAAAGGCAGAAACTTGCAACCCTTTAGCTACTAATGTGGTGAGTTTATGTCTTGCACACATTGGCAGGAAGCTCCAAATACCCAACAAAATGTACTTTTTGCTGTTTTTGCAGAGTCCTAAAAAATATAATATACTTTGTCAAAACAGCATTGTATGGTATCTCAAAAATACATAGATCGTTAAAAGTCATTCCAAAAAAGTATGTGTTTTGTATGCAATGAAACATTTAGAAAATAATCGGTTATACAATCAGTTTCAGTAGTGAAGCTTGTCAGTGTTCTGTAATTTTTTCATTTACAAAAATGCAGAACAAAGTTTCAAAAATTTCAAAAATATCATAGTATGGGAGAGTGGGGTAAGATGAGCCATCATTTTAATTATGTTGACCTCTAGGCAACGACAAACGAGATAAAAGTCAAGTGACATCAACAACCTTTACTTCAGGACGTCTTCTGTCAATCAAAATGAAATTAATGCATATATCACAAAAGGTCATGAAAATATGATTTCTTTAAAAAAGTGGTCTTGTGGCTTAGCTTGCCCAATCTGAGGGGTAAATTGAGTTAAATTAAGCCATCTGGGGGTAAATTGACCTATTGACTTTTTGAAGTTTAAACCTGAGCTGTTTGCCATGGAACTGGTCAGCCAGTTTTTGGTCTGCAAGCTCCTTCTCTCTCCTTTGTGAAGACCCTCTTTGCCTCTGCTGTTCCACTGTACCTACTGTTTTCCTTTCCTTTTCCTCCTTACTTTTCATGTATCTACGCAGGGTTGTCAATATTTCTGTCTTTTGTCGCCGCTCTGATGGATTTTCCACTCTTGACATCAGTGGCCACTCTCTCCATCTCCTCTGTCTGTCTCTTGTTGAACCACTGGCTCTATTTAGCCCATTGACCGTGTGCTTCTCTCCATCACAGCCAAATAGAAATATAGAAAACAAATGTGCACAGTTCCCTAGATAAAGGGGGTGGGTCAATTTACCCACTGGCTCATCTTAACCCACTCTCCCACATGGTATTTTAAAAAAAGGAAGCAATTAGCGACTCGTTACTGGCAAACAAGCTACTTCCCAAAAGTGTTCTGTTTAACAATGGGCCTTATTGTGCACTACTACCTCCTTTCTACATCACTAAAGCAACTATTTTGTTTTCTGTAGATCAACTCTTCAGAAGTGGATGTGGTTTATGTTAATCAAGCCTTTCTAGAAATGAAAGAAGTAGATGGGGAAGAACCTCTCCATTACGTCAATGTGGACTCTGCTAAACTGCAGGAGATCACAGGCCTGGACTCAGAGACTGCTGAGTATGCTGAGATCCAATCGATCTAAGGAGATGCAGAGGAAGAAGAGAACGTTGCTGACACTCAATTGGAACAAGAAAAGACACCTTAGTCTCATAGACCTTGTGGTGAAAAGTTTATGGCTGACGTTTAATGGAAATGGGAGTGAAACACAGAATTATGCGCTTCAAACTGTTACAGGACTTCACCATACAAGCAGATCCCTGCTGAGCTACAAAGAAAGCTGCAGCAGCGGGGGTAAAAACTGCTCTGCAGGCAGCATATTTAAAGGCTTCCAGTTTAGTTCTGGACTTTTGTTACTGTACATATTTGATCCATAAGATGCATAGCAAAACACAATCACCATAAAATGAATACATACTGTATAGCAGGTAGTTACCCAACAATCAATTATAACAGTACGTATTTCCTTTGAAATCATGACCTTTACTATATTTAATATTTGAACGCTATCTTGCATCATGATTTTACATTTAAAGCCTTTGTAAAGCGTGAAAGCAGCAGCTGGACATAGTTTGTCAAGCTTTTTTTATAGATTTATTTTTCAAAATACAAAAACTAAGAAATGTTGTTGGCAGTTATACAAATTGTGAAAAGATTACAAAAAGCGTAATGACATGCATCAATATGTATTTGGCACATTGTTTGAACATGTTTATTTCAGAAACATAATATAATAATATTGCAACATTAAAGCCATCGTCGTAAATGTCAATACTCTTTTTTAAATAATGTATTGTAATGGAAAACACAGTGAGACACGGGGAGAGCTGGAACTTGATGGCAAACACCGATGGTTTATTATAAAGTTATGGCCGGAGAATTCACAAGACATGTGCTGCAGCAAGAAGTTGACAAAGCGGTTGCCCGACCAATTCTGAAGATCTCTACCCCAGACCCATTTATCTGGTTCTGAGAGAATAATCAACATTCTGCATAACAAGATAAAACAGGCAAAGCATTGTAACATCTCTATCAGCTGACACCAACAGGCAGGAACAGGGAAACAAAACCCTGAGAGCACAGAAGCCCAAAGTTGCAGGCCTGTGCTCAGAGAGGGCAGTACAAACTGATCAACTGGGTTAAAGGGGTGGGCTTGGAAAATGGTTCCCCAACAACCCAGAAGTGTAAACACAATGTCTTTCTTTTTAATTGTAGGTTTCATGGGTTTGGATTAAGCTCACCATTTTGGTATTTACTGATCGAAGGAGAGAAGCAGTGAAACATTGAAATCCAAACTGTATTTAACAATTAGCTGACCTTGTAAGGCAGGATAAGATAATGTAAACTCAGATTTTGATGTGAGAGCACTGCGTCTCCTCTTCATCAGAGTTGATCAAGTCTCTGACGGCTCTCTGAGTCTTTGACTTGAAGTTCACCTGTGAATAATTGATCTGTAATTCATCCTCACTGGTGTCTGTGTCATCGTTCAATGGATTCGGAGATACGGCTGAGTGTGCTGTGCTGATGTTCTCGTAGTCCTCAAGCCTCTTTTCATTCTAGAAGAAAACACTGATATACGAGTGACACGAGGAGGTGCACTGGCTCCAGATGTTGAACAGATGTGTATAAATGCAGTGGGGGAAACTGTTACTTGATGCTTGAGTGGCGGCTGAGGTTCAACGCTGAACCAGCTGCAAGCCTTCAGCAGTTTAACACATCAGCCTGCAGCTGGGAGTCTGTTACTGCCAGGTTTCTCTTTGAGCCTGAGCTCCCCCTGCTGGTCTGAGCGCATTATTACAGCACAGGTGTACACTTAAACTACAACAGGGTGTGAACACAATACTAGCAGCACCTGTCGATATAACGCAATCTAATATAACGATGCAACCATTGTATTAGACTGTGTGCTGCGTCACTGTTTCTGGATTGGATTGTTTTATATGGTCAAGTGTTTCCTCAAATATGTCCATATCCTGTATATTCGTTTTCAGAAATTACATTTTTATGAATTAAGTCATTTGGAAATGCATGTGGGTTTGATATGCAAACAAATGAAGGCATGCACTGTTATGAATGCACTATTAAATGGTTATTATTAAAACGTTTGTTCTAATTTGCTCTTTTTTCAATCAAAACCTGTATCTGCAATTTAATAATGGCACACAAATATCTGCATTTTCTTTCAGTCATGCAGTCTTTGATTCATATTTAGCTATTTTGCAATGTGCTGTTTATTCTCTTGCACATACAGTAGGTTGTAGAAAGTTGCATAATGTCCAGTCGTCCCTATTATTAGTTGTGCTTAGTGCCGTGTCAGTTTTAACAATATTTTCACAATTACTAATCATTGTTCCTGTGTCGTGTGTGTGTATATCCTCGTATTTCTTATTTATAGTAAAGTATATTACCAAATATCTTACATTTGAGTATTTGTTGTAGCACTTTACATAACATTTCACAAAACGCTGTTATTTTCTATATTTATTTATTTCCAACAAATATGTGAGCGGGCTTTCATGAAATCATGCACACACACTCCTACATCCCTGACACCTGCGTAACTTATTACCTGTTTATTTTGTTAAGTATTTTAACAACGTCCACTGTTTCCTTGCAGTGCAGTGTGCACATAGCAACACAGTAATAAGCTGGGAGATAAATGTTCTTTATTGACGCAGAACACAATTTCCTTCCTGTTAGAGAGTTGGTGCTTAAGAGGATCTTCACTAAGATGTCGTTTTAACATGATCAAGAACAAACCAGAAACAATCTAATTGTGTATTTGGCTGTGATATATATATATTTATTTGCACCAGTCGTGGCACCTTTAGAGCAAATATCGTGCTCTTTTGAGATGCTTACTGTAACAGATAAGAATCTGTCTGTATAGGGCTTTGACCTCATGTCTCAGACGCTTAACCACTTCTGTGTTTCTTGGCAACTGAAATCAGTGCTGTTTGAAAATCAGCGTACAGATTGTAACATTATGTTCTTGGTTTGATTCTAGAAAAATCCCAGCATAAATACTTGTATGTCAAACACCAAGTATCTGTGTTTTAAGAATCAAACTGATTCACTTCATCGTGTTCATCTCTGCGTAGCTCCTAAATGTGGCTGCTCAGGAAAGTTCAGAAATAGTTTCTGCTTGTTCAAAAACATCCCACACAATGCCCACTGGCAACTAGTTTGGTAAAGCCTTTATACTTCACTTTGTTTTCAATTATATTTAATTCAACTTGACTGTTTCATTCATGACACTTTCTGACTTCTACTGTTTGTGCATGTAAAGTATCACATTGTTGTTTCTTCCCTCTTTCTGCATTGCCTTTCATTTTGTTTCTCTTCACTTCCTCTTTTTTTCAAAATCACAAAATGCTCTGATGAAACAGTTGAGTACTTGAGTGTGGAAACAAATGTCATATTTGATATTTTTCTGTTTATTGAATATGTAAATCAACAACTCACTTTTGAAAACACATTTATATTTCATTATAAAATCTGGTTTAGAACATTGTTATGTGAATCCCTTAGAAATGACTGATGGGACTTGCACTAATGTAGTAAAAAGATATTATAAACTCTATGGTGCTGAAGGCCACACCCCGAACACATCTTTCAAAAGCCATCAACACGCGACACCAGTCTGACATGACTCAGTTGTTGGACTATTACCACTGACCCTTCCATGCTGGTGAAACCTTTATTTGTTTCTTTATCAATTTCTTAAACATAGATCAGTACTGTATATACTGTACTACTAATGTATTTATTTCTTCTCTAGAAACAGAACATATCGTATGCTGACCATCATTGTTGGCTGTAAGGTAAGATATTTGTTTTAGAAAACTCAAATGATTGCAAGTCATAAAATGGCAGGCTTATTTTGTCAGTTAACTCAGTCATTTTGTTACATACTGTATATATATATATATATATATATATATATATATATATATATATATATATGTTGTTTGTTCGTGGTAAGAATAATTGACATACCTTTTAAAGAAGTTTTGTATTTGTTTTATTACTTTCTACATAAAATGTTTTGCAAAACATATGCAAAACATTTAAAATAGCTATCATTAGTTTACATCTTCATGCTGGCTCCCTTATTTTATCTTTGAAAGGACGACATTATTTCCTCTCTTTAGTGATGACACCAGTAACAGTAAGAGTACATTGCAATACAAGTTAAAGCAATAGTTTAAAAGCATACATTTGATTTATAACTAATAGTTTTCAGTAGTGTTCAATCATTATGTTTTTGAAATAGGCAGCACTGCTTCTCTACTGTGTGAAGCTTGAAATTACTCAAACTGGGTTATTCTTTCAGCAACAAAAATCAAACGTCACATTTGATCATATTTACTTTGTGAAGTATGAAGTGAAGTTAATATAATTCCCCCTATAAAACATGTATTCTTCTTTACTAGGGCTATTCATATTGAAGTAGTTAACTAGTTAATCAAATGAATAGATTTCATGTCTGTTGTGTGTGTCTGGTGCCTCTGTAGGAATATCAAGCTGACAGAAAAGCATGACGGGTGCTTTAAAGGTTTTCCTCCTTCTACTTCAAGGTAGGGTTTCCAACAATTGAATGCCTTTCGATGTCTTTAGATTACTCACAAAAAGTGCTAAATATGCTTTTTTTTTTTTAATTAAGGTTTTTGTGAGTGTGTGCTGTTTTGGACGGGTTTGTTTTCTTTTAATTATGTTTACATTTCTGCTTAATTTTCTTTATTTTCTTTCAAGATGAGCTACAGTGTAGAAATGGCAATGAAAATCTCATGACCCGAGCTCCTCCAACGATGCAACATATATAATAACATACAATATAAATCTATATACATGTAAATAGAATAGGATATATACAAGAACAGAATATGAAATTAAATATTGTACATTAAGACAAAGTTAAATACGGTTTATTGCGGTGATAACTATTTTGATAAATAAGTAGATCACAAGATGACAAACAGATGAATGTTTATCGAGGCACTTAACAGAGCTCAGGTGATTAGCAGTCTTATGGCCTGTGGGATAAAACTGTCCCTGAGTCTGGTATTTGTTTGAATACTTCATTTTTTTAACCTTGGCAGATATTTAATTTATTGCTTTTATTTCACCCCAGGTAGCTTATGCGTGAAGTGGGAAATCACCATGCCTCAGAGAATAGATGGACTAACTGGATCCTGTGTGAAGGTCCCCTGCACTTTCGCCGTTGACTCAACGTTTGATGGAGATCTGGATCATACCTGCAAAGCAATTTGGAGAAGACGAAGCACGGACGGAACAATTGTGTTTGATTCCAGCCTCACTGGAGATCAGGCAATCGGAAACCTCACAGGGAACCTGCTGAACAAGGAGTGCACCACCATCTTCTACAACATGCACCCGTCCTATTCTGACAAATACTACTTCAGGATTCAGTGTGATAACAACCTGAAGGGCACCTATCCAACAGGAGTCCGTATCACCACTCAAAGTTTGTATTGTGTCTTTTAATTTTTTCACTTTACACATCTTTTGGTTTCTCTCTTGTCATGTACTTGTTTTTTTTACTCCTCAGATTCACTGGACCAACCTACCATAACTCCATCTACACTGGAGGTAGAGGAGGGGGCTCTGGTGACGTTGAGCTGCACAGCTGTAGCTCCGTGTCCCATCCTTCCCCCAGATCTGACTTGGACCCCCAGGATAGGTGACATTGAGGAGAAACATGAATCTGAATCCATGGTCTCTGTTATGAACTTCACCTCTTCTTACCTCCACAATGGACAGAATCTTTCGTGCACCGCTCTCTACAAACGACAAGCTGGCAACACCGACCTTCGGTTTGAAAAGTTTATGACCCTCCATGTTCTTTGTGAGTATGTTTCAGGTCTTTTCTTGTTGCTGAGTTGGATGTTGATTTAGTTCACATTTAATCATTCCCTTCATTTGATATAATGTGATGTTATGAAATGTTCCTCTGGGGACTCTGCAGAGCATTTGGATCAAGTTGTGTTTACTAAAACTGCAGACTTGATTATCGAGTGGAAAAAAAGGGGAAACTAAACCAAATTCATTTATCTTTATTTTTATTATTTAAAGGTCACATATCATGCAAAATGCACTTTTAGATGTCTTTAATACATATGTGTAGACATCACAAAGTGTCGGAAAATACAACGCTCTCTCTTTTCCTGCTTGCCCACATCTCTAAAAATAGGGGTACAACGGAGCTGCTTACCGTTATTATGTAATATTGGAAATGTGAGCTGGCTTTACTTCCACGGCCCTATCAGAAACGTTGCTGTATCAGAAACAATGTGCAACGTTTTGGAAGTAATATGGTCTGTGTTTACATTAGCAAGCAACGGACTCGGAATCAGCACTTCTCTAACAGGGCTGAAATAGAGGGGTATGAGGCATGGCTAGAATGGGTGATCTGTTTGGTATTTTGAGCAAAACACTTCAAAGACATGTTTTTCATATATATGAGACATATAATATAGATGCCTAAAAATAGTATAATAGGAGACCTTTAAAGAGGTTTTTCACATTCTCCCAAAAGTTGGAAAGACCGATTCATGAAACCATCATAATGCTTTAATATTAACAACCTTGGTAGTGCACACAATAGGGTGTTTTGTACATTGTCGTCTAGTATGTCTTTTTGACAAGTGCTATATGAGAAAATTACTTGCACTCTCACATTTGTCTGTCAAAAATGTAACTACAGCCAGAAGCTGGTTAGCGTAGCACAGCACAAAGACTGGCAACAAGTGGAAAAACTAGCCTGGCTCTGTCTTAAGGTAACAAAAACAGTTTACTAGATTTTCAATCATCTCTTCCAGATCCTCCAAAGAACACATCAGTCAGCTACTCTGCTACAGTAAAAGAGGGCAGCTTGGTGAATCTGACCTGCGACGGCAATGCCAATCCAGCTGTGTACACTTGGTACAAAGTGAATGGAGGTCAGGTGACCGATGTGGGTTCGGGGAAGAGGTTTTCCACCACTGTGTCAGAAGTTGACAAACAATTTTACTGTGAAGTCAGTAACAGATACGGAACCCAGAACTCATCCATCACTCAGATAGACGTACAATGTAAGTCTGATTGAAAAACAGTCAAACAGATAAATATTGACCAGCAACATTTTAAAAGATATATATATTTTTTTTATTTAGTTCCTCCCAAGGAATCTACAATAATCATTGAGCCTAAAGGTCCACTTTTGGAGGGCAGCTCTGTTTCTCTGCTTTGCAAAAGCCGGGCCAACCCACCTGTGACCAACTACACCTGGTACAAAGGTGATGAAGAGGAAAAGGAGGCTGGATCAAGTTTGGTTTTAAACAATGTCAAACCAAGCAGCAGTGGTGACTACTACTGTGTAGCAGAAAATGAGCATGGGGACCAAAATTCAACACTGATTCAGCTGGACATTCAGTGTAAGTTGATTTTCACCGTAAAGACATTGATTTACACTGTCAAGTTCAACAGACTGAATATGGCTCTGCTGTATAGAGAGTAGTACTGTCTCTGAGGCCAAGACTGACAGTATATACAGTCTAAGGAAAACACAGACACTCATCCCCGTGGTCACAATATCCATCGATCCACCAGAGCAATAGCCTATGGGCAAAACACAGAAGATCAACAAAATATATGACATAAAATGAACTTACCAAAGCTGAAGTAGATGGTCAACTTCATTCATTTTCTTTCCGTTTCACTGATTTTAATCGCTATACGCTGCTCTCTCTCGTCTCCTCTTCACAACTACACTTTTCGCGGCACACATACTCACAGCCAATCAGCTCTGAATTATGATTTGACGTTTTGGTGGGGTTGCCAGCACTTTGCCCCACTGGTGATTATTTTTTTGGCGCACACAATGAATACAAAAAGACTCTGAGCATGCAGTGTAGTTTTCATAGTACACGTTCATTTCTACAGCGAGAGAGAGGGGCAGCCCAGAGCTACCCCACATCGCTCAACACGGCAAAAGGCACACTGTGGACACTAATCAGAAGAACGCAGACTAAAACAGCAATGTAGAGACGAATCAGACGACTAAACATGATCTTTAAATATATTTTAACATATATTTTATACATATTTTTTGAATTATAATTTTAATTTATTTCAGCTGACAGTATGTGGGGCTGTGCCTCATGCCCTGCACCTGATGACGAGTCACCACTGTGTTATGTACATATAATGCATATAATAGCACTGTTCTAGCGGTAAACACTGAAAAAAGAACATGTTAAGCTGCTGTATACATCAGAAACAATGTGTGACGTATTTTGGAAGTAATATAGTCTGTGTTTACATTAGCAAGCACACTCAGAGCTAACACTGTACTGGAGAGAATATGTGTAAAGAAGCCGGATATAAAAGGTACAGTCCTTGAGGTAAACCCACAAGAGAGAAAGCGTTTGAGCTCCATACTGTTTCAGAAATATTGCCTAATGTAGTTTGGAACATAACATGGTGTTCAATGAAGGCAGCGTTCAGCAGAGTTTCTATGGTTACACAGCCTTCTCTTCAGAGCTCACCGCTTGCATGCAGACGCTCCGAAGGGGCGTGGCCAGGAGCTGCTCAGTTACATTTAAAGTGCCAGATCCAGAATCAGCACTTTTGTAACAGGATTGAAATAGGCCCCATAATATATTGTTCAAATATTGCATAATAGGTGAGCTTTAAATCATGTGAGGATGTTGTGTTTGGTTTATTTTCTTTTGTTTGATTATTAAGATGTTATTTCCAAACACAGAGAATGAAGAGGTTGTTGTCTCAGTTTTCTAAAAAAGGCAACTCAAAATGTAAATGTGTTTTACATAGACTGTGATTCTCAAACTGTGCTTCTTGTACCATTGGTGGTAAGCAACTCCAACTGGCCTAAATCCTTAACTTAAAACCAAGACATTCTTTTTTATTTTGAAGTGACTGACATAGCATGAACTATTAACATCAGCTAAACACTATGCTTTTCAGATCTCCCTAAGAACACCTCGGTGTCTGTTGACCCCTCTGGTCCGGTGCAGGACGGCAGCTCTGTAACTCTGACCTGCACAAGCATCGCCAATCCAGCAGCAGTGAACTTCACCTGGTTCAGAGCGGCTGGAAGAGAGGAGAAGGTGATGGGCTCTGAGAGAGACTTCACCTTCAATGTGACTAAACTCTCAGAAGATCAATATTACTGTGAAGCTCTGAATGTCCACGGACCTGGCATCTCAGAGCGTGTCAGCTTTGACGTCACATGTGAGATTGATACACTTTTTTTTATTAGAGGCAATCCTTTGTTTCCATTAAACAAAATGTAATTACTTCTTTGTCTCAGTTCCTCCAGAGATCCTGTCTTCTTCCCGTTGCATCAAGATTTCATCCATGATCCGATGTTCCTGCTACAGCCAGGGGAACCCGCCTCCCTCCCTGGTTTGGAAGTTGGCCGGAGAGCCTGTCAATCACTCTGCTGCCATCCCAATCAGGGAAGAGTCCCTAGGGAACGTGGGCATGAAGAGCATCATCACCCTGTACGATCTGGACGAAGACACGCTCTCTCCAGTCTGCCTCAGCATCAACTCACTGGGCTCTGACAGTTTTGCTTTTAACATTTTTTTGCTTAGCAAAACTGAGCAAGGTAGAGGAATTGCGAGATGGTGAATTTGTATTTGTTTGGTTTTTCTGCATAATCTGCCTCTCTGGTTTTAATGATCAATGTGGTTATTTTCTGACCATTCTCTGTAAACCATACAGATGGTTGTGCGTGAAAATTCCCGTAGATCAGCAGTTTCTGAAATACTCATGGCAACAACCATGCCAAGTTCAAAGTCACTTAAATCACCTTTCCTCCCCATTCTGATGATCTGTTTGAACTTCAACAGGTCGTCTTGACCATGTCTACATCCCAAATGCTTTAAGTTGCTGCCTTGTAATTGGCTGATTAGATATTTTTGTCACAAAGCAGTTGAACAGGTGTAACTAATACATTGGCCAGTGAGTGCAACCTTTTATTCTGCTTCTGGGAAAGTAATGACAGAACTTAGGGGAAGTAAAACAAAAAGATTGTAATTAACTATTATTTTAAAAGATTTATTTATGTTATAATAATAATAAAGCTTTATTTATATATCACTTTTCATAGAGCAGGTGCAGCTGAAAGTGCTTCACCAAATGGCACACATCACAACTTATGTATGTGGATTTAGCCGTAGAGAGAGTGTCCTTGTAATGAAGAATGTGGTTATTGTTACATTACATTACCTGTCACTTGTTAGACGCTTTTACCCAAAGCGACTCACATACATTCAGTACTGTGGGCAATCCCCACAGTACTTTGTTTGTTTTTTTGCATATTCTGGCCCTCTCTGGTTTTAACGATCAATGTGGTTTGTGGGGAATTTTCAGGCCTCCACTCTTTGTCAATTGGGATCGGTTTTGTCATGGGAGCTCTGGGGATGCTGCTGGTGTGTGTACTGCTGCTGCTAATATACTACCGGTGAGAGACAACCCTTTTTTTCAAAGCTACTACTAATATTGTAAATGTATTTTGAGGTAGTCATCAGGGGGTTAGCTCTGGGGACCAGAAAGGCAGCAAATTGAAGTAGCGCAACCCTGGCCGCCTCAAACAATTGTTAAATATATCCGAAAACAATTAAATGAAAGACTTTATTAGAAAATTCTAATAAATGACTCTATTTTTTTCTTTTGCAATTTATTTGTGTTTGTCGTAGGAAAGGAAAAGTCATCTCTTCCTTCGACAAGGGAAAGGCAGAGACTTGCAACCCTTTAGCTACTAATGTGGTGAGTTTATGTCTTGCACACATTGGCAGGAAGCTCCAAATACCCAACAAAATGTACTTTTGGATGTTTTTGCCGAGTCCTAAAAAATATGATATACTTTGTCAAAACAGCATTGTATGGTATCTCAAAAATACATAGATCGTTAAAAGTCATTCCAAAAAAGTATGTGTTTTGTATGCAATGAAACATTTCGAAAATAATCGGTTATACAATCTGTTTGAGTAGTGAAGCTTGTCAGTGTTCTGTAATTTTTTCATTTACAAAAATGCAGAACAAAGTGTCAAAAATGTCAAAAATATCATAGTATGGGAGAGTGGGGTAAGATGAGCCATCATTTTAATTATGTTGACCTCTAGGCAACGACAAACGAGATAAAAGTCAAGTGACATCAACAACCTTTACTTCAGGACGTCTTCTGTCAATCAAAATGAAATTAATGCATATATCACAAAAGGTCATGAAAATATGATTTCTTAAAAAAAAAAAAAAAGTGGTCTTGTGGCTTAGCTTGCCCAATCTGAGGGGTAAATTGAGTTAAATTAAGCCATCTGGGGGTAAATTGACCTATTGACTTTTTCAAGTTTAAACCTGAGCTGTTTGCCATGGAACTGGTCAGCCAGTTTTTGGTCTGCAAGCTCCTTCTCTCTCCTGTGTGAAGACCCTTTTTGCCTCTGCTGTTCCACTGTACCTACTGTTTTCCTTTGCTTTTCCTCCTTACTTTTCATGTATCTACGCAGGGTTGTCAATATTTCTGTCTTTTGTCGCTGCTCTGATGGATTTTCCACTCTTGACATCAGTGGCCACTCTCTCCATCTCCTCTGTCTGTCTCTTGTTGAACCACTGGCTCTATTTAGCTCATTGACCGTGTGCTTCTCTCCATCACAGCCAAATAGAAATATAGAAAACAAATGTGCACAGTTCCCTAGATAAAGGGGGTGGGTCGATTTACCCACTGGCTCATCTTACCCCACTCTCCCACATGGTATTTAAAAAAAAGGAAGCAATTAGCGACTCGTTACTGGCAAACAAGCTACTTCCCAAAAGTGTTCTGTTTAACAATGGGCCTTATTGTGCACTATACCTCCTTTCTACATCACTAAAGCAACTATTTTGTTTTCTGTAGATCAACTCTTCAGAAGTGGATGTGGTTTATGTTAATCAAGCCTTTCTAGAAATGAAAGAAGTAGCTGGGGAAGAACCTCTCCATTACGTCAATGTGGACTCTGCTAAACTGCAGGAGATCACAGGCCTGGACTCAGAGACCGCTGAGTATGATGAGATCCAATCGATCTAAGGAGATGCAGAGGAAGAAGAGAACGTTGCCGACACTCAATTGGAACAAGAAAAGACACCTTAGTCTCATAGAACTTGTGGTGAAAAGTTTATGCCTGACGTTTAATGGAAATGGGAGTGAAACACAGAATTATGCGCTTCAAACTGTTACAGGACTTCTCCATACAAGCAGATCCCTGCTGAGCTACAAAGAAAGCTGCAGCAGCGGGGGTAAAAACTGCTCTGCAGGCAGCCTATTTAAAGGCTTCCAGTTTAGTTCTGGACTTTTGTTACTGTACATATTTGGTCCATAAGATGCATAGCAAAACACAATCACCATAAAATGAATACATACTGTATAGCAGGTAGTTACCCAACAATCAATTATAACAGTACGTATTTCCTTTGAAATCATGACCTTTACTATATTTAATATTTGAACGCTATCTTGCATCATGATTTTACATTTAAAGCCTTTGCAAAGCGTGAAAGCAGCAGCTGGACATAGTTTGTCAAGCTTTTTTTATAGATTTATTTTTCAAAATACAAAAACTAAGAAATGTTGTTGGCAGTTATACAAATTGTGAAAAGATTACAAAAAGCGTAATGACATGCAGCAATATGTATTTGGCACATTGTTTGAAAATGTTTATTTCAGAAACAAGCCTCTTCTGCATAATATTGCAACATTAAAGCCATCGTCGTAAATGTCAATACTCTTTTTTAAATAATGTATTGTAATGGAAAACACAGTGAGACACGGGGAGAGCTGGAACTTGATGGCAAACACTGATGATTTATTATAAAGTTATGGCCGGAGAATTCACAAGACATGTGCTGCAGCAAGAAGTTGACAAAGCGGTTGCCCGACCAATTCTGAAGATCTCTACCCCAGACCCATTTATCTGGTTCTGAGAGAATAATCAACATTCTGCATAACAAGATAAAACAGGCAAAGCATTGTAACATCTCTATCAGCTGACGCCAACAGGCAGGAACAGGGAAACAAAACCCTGAGAGCACAGAAGCCCAAAGTTGCAGGCCTGTGCTCAGAGAGGGCAGTACAAACTGATCAACTGGGTCAAAGGGGTGGGCTTGGAAAATGGTTCCCCAACAACCCAGAAGTTTAAACGCAATGTCTTTCTTTTTAATTGTAGGTTTCATGGGTTTGGATTAAGCTCACCATTTTGGTACTTACTGATCGAAGGAGAGAAGCAGTGAAACATTGAAATCCAAACTGTATTTAACAATTAGCTGACCTTGTAAGGCAGGATAAGATAATGTAAACTCAGATTTTGACGTGAGAGTACTGCGTCTCCTCTTCATCAGAGTTGATCAAGTCTCTGACGGCTCTCTGAGTCTTTGACTTGAAGTTCACCTGTGAATAATTGATCTCTAATTCATCCTCACTGGTGTCTGTGTCATCGTTCAATGGATTCGGAGATAAGGCTGAGTGTGCTGTGCTGATGTTCTCGTAGTCCTCAAGCCTCTTTTCATTCTAGAAGAAAACACTGATATAGTCTAGCGTGACACGAGGAGGTGCACTGGCTCCATATGTTGAACAGATGTGTATAAATGCAGTGGGGGAAACTGTTACTTGATGCTTGAGTGGCGGCTGAGGTTCAACGCTGAACCAGCTGCAAGCCTTCAGCAGTTTAACACATCAGCCTGCAGCTGGGAGTCTGTTACTGCCAGGTTTCTCTTTGAGCCTGAGCTCCCCCTGCTGGTCTGAGCGAAGCATTACAGCACAGGTGTACACTAAAACTACAACAGGGTGTGAACACAATACTAGCAGCACCTGTCGATATAACGCAATCTAATATAACGATGCAACCATTGTATTAGACTGTGTGCTGCGTCACTGTTTCTGGATTGGATTGTTTTATATGGTCAAGTGTTTCCTCAAATATGTCCATATCCTGTATATTTGTTTTCAGAAATTACATTTTTATGAATTAAGTCATTTGGAAATGCATGTGGGTTTGATATGCAAACAAATGAAGGCATGCACTGTTATGAATGCACTATTAAATGGTTATTATTAAAACGTTTGTTCTAATTTGCTCTTTTTTCAATCAAAACCTGTATCTGCAACTTAATAATGGCACACAAATATCTGCATTTTCTTTCAATCATGCAGTCTTTGATTCATATTTAGCTACTTTGCAATGTGCTGTTTAGTCTCTTGCACATACAGTAGGTTGTAGAAAGTTGCGCAATGTCCAGTCGTCCCTATTATTAGTTGTGCTTAATGTGTCCGTTTTAAAAATATTTTCACAATCATTGTTCCTGTGTCGTATGTTTGTATATCCTCGTATTTCTTATTTTTAGTCAAGTGTATTACCAAATATCTTACATTTATATTATAGCTTTTTCAGTGAAACTCATAAAGTTGATGTCCTAGGAGTATTTGTTGTAGCACTTTACATAACATTTCACAAAACACTGTTATTTTCTATATTTATTTATTTCCAACAAATATGTGAGTGGACTTGCATCAAATCATGCACACACACTCCTACATCCCTGACACCTGCGTAACTTATCACCTGTTTATTTTGTTAAGTATTTTAACGACGTCCACTGTTTCCTTGCAGTGCAGTGTGCACATAGCAACACAGTAATAAGCTGGTAAATAAATGTTCTTTATTGACGCAGAACACAATTTCCTTCCTGTTAGAGAGTTGGTGCTTAAGAGGATCTTCACTAAGATGTCGTTTTAACATGATCAAGAACAAACCACAATCTAATTGTGTATTTGGCTGTGATATATATATATTTATTTGCACCAGTCGTGGCACCTTTAGAGCAAATATCGTGCTCTTTTGAGATGCTTACTGTAACAGATAAGAATCTGTCTGTATAGGGCTTTGACCTCATGTCTCAGACGCTTAACCACTTCTGTGTTTCTTGGCAACTGAAATCAGTGCTGTTTGAAAATCAGCGTACAGATTGTAACATTATGTTCTTGGTTTGATTCTAGAAAAATCCCAGCATAAATACTTGTATGTCAAACACCAAGTATCTGTGTTTTAAGAATCAAACTGATTCACTTTTCCTTCATCGTGTTCATCTCTGCGTAGCTCCTAAATGTGGCTGCTCAGGAAAGTTCAGAAATAGTTTCTGCTTGTTCAAAAACATCCCACACAATGCCCACTGGCAACTAGTTTGGTAAAGCCTTTATACTTCACTTTGTTTTCAATTATATTTAATTCAACTTGATTGTTTCATTCATGACACTTTATGACTTCTACTGTTTGTGCATGTAAAGTATCACATTGTTGTTTCTTCCCTCTTTCTGCATTGCCTTTCATTTTGTTTCTCTTCACTTCCTCTTTTTTTCAAAATCACAAAATGCTCTGATTAAACAGTTGAGTACTTGAGTGTGGAAACAAATGTCATATTTGATATTTTTCTGTTTATTGAATATGTAGATCAACAACTCACTTTTGAAAACACATTTATATTTCATTATAAAATCTGGTTTAGAACATTGTTATGTGGATCCCTTACAAATGACTGATGGGACTTGCATTAATGTAGTAAAAAGATATTATAAACTCTATGGTGCTGAAGGCCACACCCCGAACACATCTTTCAAAAGCCATCAACACGCGACACCAGTCTGACATGACTCAGTTGTTGGACTATTACCACTGACCCTTCCATGCTGGTGAAACCTTTATTTGTTTCTTTATCAATTTCTGAAACATAGATCAGTACTGTATATACTACTACTACTAATGTATTTATTTCTTCTCTAGAAACAGAACATATCGTATGCTGACCATCATTGTTGGCTGTAAGGTAAGATATTTGTTTTTTAAAACTCAAATGATTGCAAGTCATAAAATGGCAGGCTTATTTTGTTAGCTAATTCAGTCAAATGTTGTTTGTTCGTGGTAAGAATAATTGACATACCTTTTAAAGAAGTTTTGTATTTATTTTATTACTTTCTACATAAAATGTTTTGCAAAACATTTTAAATAGTTATCAGTATATTTATATATAGTTTTTTATTTGTAAGAATAATGTGCATACCTTTACAGAATTGCTATCAAAACCATTGCAAAACATTTTAAATAGTTATCATTCGTTAACATCTTCATGCTGGCTCCCTTATTTTATCTTTGAAAGGACGACATTATTTCCTCTCTTTAGTGATGACACCAGTAACAGTAAGAGTACATTGCAATACAAGTTAAAGCAATAGTTTAAAAGCATACATTTTATTTATAACTAATACTTTTCAGTATATTCATTATGTTTTTGAAATAAGCAGCACTGCTTCTTTACTGTGTGAAGCTTGAAATTACTCAAACTGGGTTATTCTTTCAGCAACAAAAATCAAACGTCACATTTGATCATCTTTACTTTGTGAAGTATGAAGTGAAGTTAATATAATTCCCCCTATAAAACATGTATTCTTCTTTACTAGGGCTATTCATATTGAAGTAGTTAACTAGTTAATCAAATGAATAGATTTCATGTCTGTTGTGTGTGTCTGGTGCCTCTGTAGGAATATCAAGCTGACAGAAAAGCATGACGGGTGCTTTAAAGGTTTTCCTCCTTCTACTTCAAGGTAGGGTTTCCAACAATTGAATGCCTTTCGATGTCTTTAGATTACTCACAAAAAGTGCTAAATATGCTTTTTTTTTTAAATTAAGATTTTTGTGAGTGTGTGCTGTTAATTTGGACGGGTTTTCTTTTCTTTTAATTATGTTTACATTTCTGCTTAATTTTCTTTATTTTTTTTAAAGATGAGCTACAGTGTAGAAATGGCAATGAAAATCTTATGACCCGAGCTCCTCCAACGATGCAACATATATAATAACATACAATATAAATCTATATACATGTAAATAGAATAGGATATATACAAGAACAGAATATGAAATTAAATATTGTACATTAAGATGAAGTTAAATACGGTTTTATTGCGGTGATAACTATTTAGATAAATAAGTAGATCGCAAGATGACAAACAGATGAATGTTTGTCGAGGCACTTAACAGAGCTCAGGTGTTTAGCAGTCTTATGGCCTGTGGGATAAATCTGTCCCTGAGTCTGGTAGTTGTTTGAATACTTCATTTTTTTTAACCTTGGCGGATATTTAATTTATTGCTTTTATTTCCCCTCAGGTAGCTTATGCGTGAAGTTTGAAATCACCATGCCTCAGAGAATAGATGGACTAACTGGATCCTGTGTGAAGGTCCCCTGCACTTTCGCCGTTGACTCAATGTTTGATGGAGATCTGGATCATACCTGCAAAGCAATTTGGAGAAGAAAAAGCATGCGCGGAACAATTGTGTTTGATTCCAGCCTCACTGGAGTTCAGGCAAGCGGAAACCTCACAGGGAACCTGCTGAACAAGGAGTGCACCACCATCTTCCACAACATGCAACCGTCCCACTCTGACAAATACTACTTCAGGATTCAGTGTGAAAACAAGCTGAAGGGCAACTATCCAACAGGAGTCCGTATCACCACTCAAAGTTTGTATTGTGTCTTTTAATGTTTTCACTTTACACATCTTTTGTTTTCCCTTTTGTCATTTACTTGTTTTTTTTACTCCTCAGATTCACTGGACCAACCTACCATAACTCCATCTACACTGGAGGTAGAGGAGGGGGCTCTGGTGACGTTGAGCTGCACAGCTGTAGCCCCGTGTCCCATCCTTCCCCCAGATCTGACTTGGACCCCCAGGATAGGTGACATTGAGGAGAAACATGAATCTGAATCCATGGTCTCTGTTATGAACTTCACCTCTTCTTACCTCCACAATGGACAGAATCTTACGTGCACCGCTCTCTACAAACGACAAGCTGGCAACACCGACCTTCGGTTTGAAAAGTTTATGACCCTCCATGTTCTTTGTGAGTATGTTTCAGGCCTTTTCTTGTTGCTGAGTTGGATGTTGATCTAGTTCACATTTAATCATTCCCTTCATTTGATATAATGTGATGAGATGAAATGTTCCTCTGGGGACTCTGCAGAGCACTTGGATCAAGTTGTGTTTACTAAAACTGCAGACTTGATTATCGAGTGGAAAAAAAGGGGACACTAAACCAAAGTCATTTATGAGCTGACTTGAGTTTATTCTTATTTTTATTATTTAAAGGTCACATATCATGCAAAATGCACTTTTAGATGTCTTTAATAAATATGTGTAGACATCACAAAGTGTCGGAAAATACAACGCTCTCTCTTTTCCTGCTTGCCCACATCTCTAAAAATAGGGGTACAACGGAGCTGCTTACCAGCACAAAGACTGGCAACAAGTTGAAAACTAGCCTGGCTCTGTCTTAAGGTAACAAAAACAGTTTACTAGATTTTCAATCATCTCTTCCAGATCCTCCAAAGAACACATCAGTCAGCTACTCTGCTACAGTAAAAGAGGGCAGCTTGGTGAATCTGACCTGCGACGGCAATGCCAATCCAGCTGTGTACACTTGGTACAAAGTGAATGGAGGTCAGGTGACCGATATGGGTTCGGGGAAGAGGTTTTCAACCACTGTGTCAGAAGTTGACAAACAATTTTACTGTAAAGTCAGTAACATATACGGAACCCAGAACTCATCCATCACTCAGATAGACGTACAATGTAAGTCTGATTGAAAAACAGTCAAACAGATAAATATTGACCAGCCACATTTTAAAAGATATTTATTTTTGTTTTATTTAGTTCCTCCCAAGGAATCTACAATAATCATTGAGCCTGAAGGTCCACTTTTGGAGGGCAGCTCTGTTTCTCTGCTTTGCAAAAGCCGGGCCAACCCACCTGTGACCAACTACACCTGGTACAAAGGTGATGAAGAGGAAAAGGAGGCTGGATCAAGTTTGGTTTTAAACAATGTCAAACCAAGCAGCAGTGGTGACTACTACTGTGTAGCAGAAAATGAGCATGGGGACCAAAATTCAACACTGATTCGGCTGGACATTCAGTGTAAGTTGATTTTCACAGTAAAGACATTGATTTACACTGTCAAGTTCAACAGACTGAATATGGCTCTGCTGTAGAGAGTAGTACTGTCTCTGAGGCCAAGACTGACAGTATATATAAGGAAAACACAGACACTCATCACCGAGGTCACAATATCCATCGATCCACCAGAGCAATAGCCTATAGGCAAAACACAGAATATCAACAAAATATATGACATAAACAGAACTTACCAAAGCTGAAGTAGATGGTCAACTTCATTCATTTTCTTTCCGTTTCACTGATTTTAATCGCTATACGCTGCTCTCTCTCGTCTCCTCTTCACAACTACACTTTTCGCGGCACACATACTCACAGCCAATCAGCTCTGAATTATGAGATGACTTTTTGGTGGGGTTGCCAGCACTTTGCCCCACTGGTGATTATTTTTTTGGCGCACACAATGAATACAAAAAGACTCTGAGCATGCAGTGTAGTTTTCACAGTACACGTTCATTTCTACAGTGAGAGAGAGGGGCAGCCCAGAGCTACCTACATCGCTCAACACGGCACACTGTGGACACTAATCAGAAGAACGCAGACTAAAACAGCAATGTAGAGAAGAATCAGATGACTAAACATGATCTTTAAATATTTTTTAACATATTTTTTATACATATTTTTTAAATTATAATTTAAATTGATTTCTGCTGACAGTATTTGGGGCTGTGCCTCATGCCCTTCCCCTGATGACGAGTCACAACTGTGTTATGTACATATAATGCATATAATAGCACTGTTCTAGCGGTAAACACTGAAAAAAGAACATGTTAAGCTGCTGTATACATCAGAAACAATGTGTGATATGTTTTGAAAGTAACATGGTCTGTGTTTACATTAGCAAGCACACTCAGAGCTAACACTGTACTGGAGAGAATATGTGTAAAGAAGCCGGATATAAAAGGTACTGTCCTTGAGGTAAACCCGCAAGAGAGAAAGCGTTTGAGCTCCATACTGTTTCAGAAATATTGCCTAATGTAGTTTGGAACATAACATGGTGTTCAATGAAGGCAGCGTTCAGCAGAGTTTCTATGGTTACACAGCCTTCTCTTCAGAGCTCACCGCTTGCATGCAGACGCTCCGAAGGGGCGTGGCCAGCAGTTGATCGGTTACATTTAAAGTGCCAGACCCAGAATCAGCACTTTTGTAACAGGGTTGAAATAGGCCCCATAATATATTGTTCAAATATTGCATAATAGTTGAGCTTTAAATCATGTGAGGATGTTGTGTTTGGTTTATTTTGTTTTGTTTTATTATTAAGATGTTATTTCCAAACACAGAGAATGAAGAGGTTGTTGTCTCAGTTTTCTAAAAAAGGCAACTCAAAATGTAAATGTGTTTTACATAGACTGTGATTCTCAAACTGTGCTTCTTGTACCATTGGTGGTAAGCTACTCCAACTGGCCTAAATCCTTAACTTAAAACCAAGACATTCTTTTTTTATTTTGAACTGACTGACATAGCATGAACTATTAACATCAGCTAAACACTATGCTTTTCAGATCTCCCTAAGAACACCTCGGTGTCTGTTGTCCCCTCTGGTCCGGTGCAGGATGGCAGCTCTGTAACTCTGACCTGCACAAGCATCGCCAATCCAGCAGCAGTGAACTTCACCTGGTTCAGAGCGGCTGGAAGAGAGGAGAAGTTGATGGGCTCTGAGAGAGACCTCACCTTCAATGTGACTAAACTCTCAGAAGATCAGTATTACTGTGAAGCTCTGAATGTCCACGGACCTGGCATCTCCGAGCGTCTCAGCTTTGACGTAACATGTGAGATTGATACACTTTTTTAATTAAAGGCAATCCTTTGTTTCCATAAAACAAAATGTAATTACTTCTTTGTCTCAGTTCCTCCAGAGATCCTGTCTTCTTCCCGTTGCATCAAGATTTCATCCATGATCCGATGTTCCTGCTACAGCCAGGGGAACCCGCCTCCCTCCCTGGTTTGGAAGTTGGCCGGAGAGCCTGTCAATCACTCTGCTGCCATCCCAATCAGGGAAGAGTCCCTAGGGAACGTGGGCATGAAGAGCATCATCACCCTGTACGATCTGGACGAAGACACGCTCTCTCTAGTCTGCCTCAGCATCAACTCACTGGGCTCTGACAGTTTTGCTTTTAACATGTCGCTTAGCAAAACTGAGCAAGGTAGAGGATTTGCGAGATGGTGAATTTGTATTTGTTTGGTTTTTCTGCATAATCTGCCTCTCTGGTTTTAATGATCAATGTGGTTATTTTCTGACCATTCTCTGTAAACCATACAGATGGTTGTGCGTGAAAATTCCCGTAGATCAGCAGTTTCTGAAATACTCATGGCAACAACCATGCCACGTTCAAAGTCACTTAAATCACCTTTCCTCCCCATTCTGATGATCTGTTTGAACTTCAACAGGTCGTCTTGACCATGTCTACATCCCAAATGCTTTAAGTTGCTGCCTTGTAATTGGCTGATTAGATATTTGTGTCACAAAGCAGTTGAACAGGTGTAATTAATACATTGGCCAGTGAGTGCAACCTTTTATTCTGCTTCTGGGAAAGTAATGACAGAACTTAGGGGGAGCAAAAAAAGAAGATGAACTGTTGTTATAAAAGATTTATTTATGTTATAATAATAATAAAGCTTTATTTATATATCACTTTTCATAGTGCAGGTGCAGCTGAAAGTGCTTTACCAAATGGCACACATCACAACTTATGTATGTGGATTTAGCTGTAGAGAGAGTGTCCTTGTAATGAAGAATGTGGTTATTGTTACATTACATTACCTGTCACTTGTTAGACGCTTTTACCCAAAGCGACTCACATACATTCAGTACTGTGGGCAATCCCCACAGTACTTTGTTTGTTTTTTTGCATATTCTGGCCCTCTCTGGTTTTAACGATCAATGTGGTTTCTGGGGAATTTTCAGGCCTCCACTCTTTGTCAATTGGGATCAGTTTTGTCATGGGAGCTCTGGGGATGCTGCTGGTGTGTGTACTGCTGCTGCTAATATACTACCGGTGAGAGACAACCCTTTTTTTCAAAGCTACTACTAATATTGTAAATGTATTTTGAGGTAGTCATCAGGGGGTTAGCTCTGGGGACCAGGAACGCAGCAAATTGAAGTAGCGCAACCATGGCCGCCTCAAACAATTGCTAAATATATCCGAAAACAATTAAATGAAAGACTTTATTAGAAAGTTCTAATAAATGACTCTATTTTTTTCTTTTGCAATTTATTTGTGTTTGTCGTAGGAAAGGAAAAGTCATCTCTTCCTCCGACAAGGGAAAGGCAGAGACTTGCAACCCTTTAGCTACTAATGTGGTGAGTTTATGTCTTGCACACATTGGCAGGAAGCTCCAAATACCCAACAAAATGTACTTTTTGCTGTTTTTGCAGAGTCCTAAAAAATATAATATACTTTGTCAAAACAGCATTTTATGGTATCTCAAAAATACATAGATCGTTAAAAGTCATTCCAAAAAAGTATGTGTTTTGTATGCAATGAAACATTTAGAAAATAATCGGTTATACAATTAGTTTCAGTAGTGAAGCTTGTCAGTGTTCTGTAATTTTTTCATTTACAAAAATGCAGAACAAAATGTCAAAAATGTCAAAAATATCATAGTATGGGAGAGTGGGGTAAGATGAGCCATCATTTTAATTATGTTGACCTCTAGGCAACGACAAACGAGATAAAAGTCAAGTGACATCAACAACCTTTACTTCAGGATGTCTTCTGCCAATCAAAATGAAATTAATGCATATATCACAAAAGGTCATGAAAATATGATTTCTTTAAAAAAAGTGGTCTTGTGGCTTAGCTTGCCCAATCTGAGGGGTAAATTGAGTTAAATTAAGCCATCTGGGGGTAAATTGACATATTCACTTTTTGAAGTTTAAACCTGAGCTGTTTGCCATGGAACTGGTCAGCCAGTTTTTGGTCTGCAAGCTCCTTCTCTCTCCTTTGTGAAGACCCTCTTTGCCTCTGCTGTTCCACTGTACCTACTGTTTTCCTTTCCTTTTCCTCCTTACTTTTCATGTATCTACGCAGGGTTGTCAATATTTCTGTCTTTTGTCGCTGCTCTGATGGATTTTCCACTCTTGACATCAGTGGCCACTCTCTCCATCTCCTCTGTCTGTCTCTTGTTGAACCACTGGCTCTATTTAGCCCATTGACCGTGTGCTTCTCTCCATCACAGCCAAATAGAAATATAGAAAACAAATGTGCACAGTTCCCTAGATAAAGGGGGTGGGTCGATTTACCCACTGGCTCATCTGACCCCACTCTCCCACATGGTATTTAAAAAAAAGGAAGCAATTAGCGACTCGTTACTGGCAAACAAGCTACTTCCCAAAAGTGTTCTGTTTAACAATGGGCCTTATTGTGCACTATACCTCCTTTCTACATCACTAAAGCAACTATTTTGTTTTCTGTAGATCAACTCTTCAGAAGTGGATGTGGTTTATGTTAATCAAGCCTTTCTGGAAAGGAAAGAAGTAGCTGGGGAAGAACCTCTCCATTACGTCAATGTGGACTCTGCTAAACTGCAGGAGATCACAGGCCTGGACTCAGAGACCGCTGAGTATGATGAGATCCAATCGATCTAAGGAGATGCAGAGGAAGAAGAGAACGTTGCTGACACTCAATTGGAACAAGAAAAGACACCTTAGTCTCATAGACCTTGTGGTGAAAAGTTTATGGCTGACGTTTAATGGAAATGGGAGTGAAACACAGAATTATGCGCTTCAAACTGTTACAGGACTTCACCATACAAGCAGATCCCTGCTGAGCTACAAAGAAAACTGCAGCAGCGGGGGTAAAAACTGCTCTGCAGGCAGCCTATTTAAAGGCTTCCAGTTTAGTTCTGGACTTTTGTTACTGTACATATTTGGTCCATAAGATGCATAGCAAAACACAATCACCATAAAATGAATACATACTGTATAGCAGGTAGTTAACCAACAATCAATTATAACTGTACGTATTTCCTTTGAAATCATGACCTTTACTATATTTAATATTTGAACGCTATCTTGCATCATGATTTTACATTTAAAGCCTTTGCAAAGCGTGAAAGCAGCAGCTGGACATAGTTTGTCAAGCTTTTTTTTATAGATTTATTTTTTAAAATACAAAAACTAAGAAATGTTATTGGCAGTTATACAAATTGTGAAATGATTACAAAAAGCGTAATGACATGCATCAATATGTATTTGGCCCATTGTTTGAACATGTTTATTTCAGAAACAAGCCTCTTCTGCATAATATTGCAACATTAAAGCCATCGTCGTAAATGTCAATACTCTTTTTTAAATAATGTATTGTAATGGAAAACACAGTGAGACACGGGGAGAGCTGGAACTTGATGGCAAACACTGATGGTTTATTATAAAGTTATGGCCGGAGAATTCACAAGACATGTGCTGCAGCAAGAAGTTGACAAAGCGGTTGCCCGACCAATTCTGAAGATCTCTACCCCAGACCCATTTATCTGGTTCTGAGAGAATAATCAACATTCTGCATAACAAGATAAAACAGGCAAAGCATTGTAACATCTCTATCAGCTGACGCCAACAGGCAGGAACAGGGAAACAAAACCCTGAGAGCACAGAAGCCCAAAGTTGCAGGCCTGTGCTCAGAGAGGGCAGTACAAACTGATCAACTGGGTCAAAGGGGTGGGCTTGGAAAATGGTTCCCCAACAACCCAGAAGTGTAAACACAATGTCTTTCTTTTTAATTGTAGGTTTCATGGGTTTGGATTAAGCTCACCATTTTGGTACTTACTGATCAAAGGAGAGAAGCAGTGAAACATTGAAATCCAAACTGTAGTTAACAATTAGCTGACCTTGTAAGGCAGGATAAGATAATGTAAACTCAGATTTTGACGTGAGAGTACTGCGTCTCCTCTTCATCAGAGTTGATCAAGTCTCTGACGGCTCTCTGAGTCTTTGACTTGAAGTTCACCTGTGAATAATTGATCTCTAATTCATCCTCACTGGTGTCTGTGTCATCAGTCGGAGATACGGCTGAGTGTGCTGTGCTGATGTTCTCGTAGTCCTGGAGCCTCTTTCATTCTACTGTAGAAGAAAACACAGATATAGTCTAGCGTGACACGAGGAGGTGCACTGGCTCCAGATGTTGAACAGATGTGTATAAATGCAGTGGGGGAAACTGTTACTTGATGCTTGAGTAGCGGCTGAGGTTCAACGCTGAACCAGCTGCAAGCCTTCAGCAGTTTAACACATCAGCCTGCAGCTGGGAGTCTGTTACTGCCAGGTTTCTCTTTGAGCCTGAGCTCCCCCTGCTGGTCTGAGCGAAGCATTACAGCACAGGTGTACACTAAAACTATAGGTTACTTACGTAACCCCAGTTCTCAGAGTAACATGAAGTGAGATGTCTCACTATGGGATGCGCCTCATCGCGGAGCAAACAGAAGCATTAATCTCATTACGCCAATCCTGATTGGCTGGTGATCTTGACGTCAGCGTCAGGGAATCCACCCCCTATAAGTAGCTTGCGCTACGCCGCATGCGTCATTCAAAATAAGCACCTCTTCTCGCTTCACCATAGCAAGGAGGGCCGTCTGGTGAGACATCTCACTTCATGTTACTCTGAGAACTGGGGTTACGTAAGTAACCTATAGTTCTCATTCATAACACTCCGTTCGATGTCTCACTATGGGATATTGTAGCTCCCGAATTGTCAGACGAGCTTATCTCAAAAGTCACCAAGACCAACCAGAACTTAACAGTTAGAGCTCTAACTCAGCAGGGGGCCCAGCACTGCATGGGCCACACTGGGAGCAAAGACGTCTAATCTGTAAAAGCGGACAAAAGTGAGCGGCGAGGACCAGCTCGCTGCTGCACAAATGTCTTGGATGGAAACACCCTTGAACAAAGCCCAGGATGTAGCCAGACCACGAGTCGAATGAGCACGCAAACCCGAAGGTGCCTGCAGACCCTGACTCGTGTAAGCCAAAGCAATTGCCTCCACAATCCAGTGAGAGAGCCGTTGCTTAGTAACAGGCTTGCCCTTCTGAGGGTTAGCCCAGGACACAAAGAGTTGGTCATTATGACGAAACTCTTTTGATCTGTCCATATAAGTGCGTAAAGCACGGACTGGACATAGCAAATTCGGCTGCTGTTCCCCGGAGGGACACAGCGGCGGAGGAAATACCTCAATGTCAAAGGGGGTACATGAACCAACCACCTTAGGTATAAAGGCAGGGTTAGGCTTCAGCAACACTCTCGTTAACCCTCGGGCGAACTGAGTGCATGAAGGATGTACAGATAGCGCATGAATGTCACTGACTCGCTTGGCGGATGCCAGGGTCAGTAACAGCACTGTCTTGAGTGACAGGTGCTTCATGTCAGCTTCTTCCAGGTGTTCAAATGAGGCTCGAGTGAGCCCATCTAAAACCACTGTCAAGTCCCATAAGGGCACCAGTGACCTGGAAACAGGAAGGAGCCTGCAAGCTCCCTTCATAAAACGGCAGACCAGAGGATGCTGGCCAGCCGTCTTACCCTCAAAACCCACATGGCATGCAGCAATAGCAGCCAGGTAGACTTCGATCGTGGAGAAAGCTCTGTGTTGATCAATTAGGTCCTGTAGAAATGATAAAATCACTCCCACAGGGCATTGAAAAGAGGTGTGCCCTTTTTGAAGGCACCAGTCCTCAAACACCCTCCACTTACAGTCATAAAGAGACCTAGTGGAGGAAGCAGGAGGACCGGAGGCCAAATGTGCGCGAGCGCGTCCAAGCCTAATGGTGCGTTTTGATCGCGCATTGAAAAGAAAAGCTGACAGTGAGCATTTTCTTTTGATGCGAACAGATCTACCGCGGCTCGGCCGTAACGCACCCACAGCTGGCTCACAATCATTGGATGTAGAGTCCAGTCTGCATATAGTGGTACACCTCTGGACAGCAGGTCTGCACCGAGGTTCATCACACCCGGTACGTGCGTCGCTCTCAGAGAGAGGAGACGGCCGCAGCTCCACAAGATCAGTTTGCGTGCCAGCATGTGTAACTGGAGAGAGCGCAAACCCCCTTGTCGGTTTATATACGATATTGTGGTCGTATTGTCCGTCCTCACAAGGACATGGTGTCCTCTGAGAAAAGGCAGAAAGCGTTTTAGGGTGAGGAACACCGCTAAAAGCTCCAGGTAATTTATGTGCGACCGCTGGAGGTCTCTGCTCCAGAGACCCCTCACCGGACGACCTTCGTAAATACCTCCCCAGCCTGTCAGACATGCGTCTGTGGTGACCACCTTCCGTGAAAGGACAGCACCCATAGGCACGCCCCGTACCAGAAAAGTCGGGTGCAGCCAGTGGCGCAGTGCCATTACGCATTTCACAGTAACCATCACTCTCCGTGCTCCATGACGCGCGGGGTTTAGTTTTAGAGCGGCTACCCAGCGCTGAAACTCCCTCATGTGTAACCGTCCCAGCCGTACAACCAGGATGGCTGACGCCATGAGCCCCAGTAACCGCAGGCATGATCTGAAAAGAACATGTTTGCGCAGCTGGAAATGAGCGAGGCAAGCTCTGAAAGCTTTCACTCTTTCCGCTGACAGGCGGGCTGGGCACCGAGTTCAGGTGTAAACCCAGGAAGAGTACAGTCTGTGCCGGGCACAACATGCTCTTTTCTGTGTTTATTATGAAACCCAGGTTGAGCAGGTGCTTTACGAGGACATTTGTCTGCGTAATAGTCTCCTGTTCCGACTGTGCGAGAAGCAGCCAGTCGTCTAGGTAGGTTGCCAGGCGAATACCCTGTTGTCTTAACGGGCTATCGCGGCTTCCGTACATCGTACAAACACTCTTGGACTGAGAGACAGACCGAAGGGAAGTACTCTGTATTCGTAACAGATCCCCTGAAATGCGAACCTCAGATATTTCCTGTGTGGGTAATATACTGGGATGTGGAAATACGCATCTTTCAGGTTGACTGATGTAAACCAGTCGTTTTGTCGCACGAGACGCAGCAGAGATGTGTGAGTGAGCATTCTGAATTTGTATCTTCTTAGATATTGTTCAGAGCCCTCAAATCTAGTATTGGCCGAATTCCGTTCCCTCCCCGTTTGGGAACGAGGAAATACTTGGAATAAAAGCCGCTCTGACTCTGCTCGGCGGGTATTATAGATATAGCCTCCTTTTCTAGAAGTGAGAGAATCTCTCTTTCTATAATGTGGGCTGACTCCCCTCGGGCCTGTGAATACAGAACGCCCGAGAAGCAAGGGGGGGTGACAGCGAATTGGAGTCTGTAACCCCGTGTAACTGTCTTGAACACCCAAGCAGACGTTGTGAGCATCTTCCACTGTTCGCTCCTTAGAGCCAGCGGAGATGTCACGTCTTTTGCCCTCTGAGTCTCTATTTGTTGTGTTATGGGGCCCTCTAGTGTCTGAACACGGTGGTACCCCGATTTGACAGTCCCCACCGACACTGCGCATGCGCGTGACGGAGGTGCCTTCACAACCCCAGCCGGCACTGTGCCTGCACGTGACGGTGGTAGCCTCACAGCCCCAGTCGTTACTGCGCATGCGCGTGGCGGCGGTGCCTTCACAGACCCGTTCATCATCCGCCTTTTGAGAGAGGCCGTAGCTGCTCTCAAAAGGGGAACAAATGTGGGGCTGTTTATTGGTTTTATTGTTTTCTCTTTCATTTTTCTGAGCTGCGCCCTCAGCCTGAGGCCTGGATGCGTCAGCGGAAAATGCTTTATCCGAGAAAACAGAGCAATATTGTGACATGTGTTTTGGTGCACTTGAGGATGGCTTTGAGGCATCTCTCGAGGCAGCGGGAACACATCTGGAGCTGGGGAACCTTCCAGCTCCGTCACCGAGGGAAGAAGAGGAGGCTGTCAGGCTGCCAGCTTCTTCTTCCTCGCCTGCTGGCCGAAATTCCGGGTTGGCTGCGCCTGGGCTGCAGCCGGAACCGGAGACTTTCTGGGCCAATTCGCCCTCGTCTCCTGCCTGGGCTGGGGACTCGGGGCGGGCCGTGACCTCTGCTGTTTCGGTACTTTAAACCGAGCAGCTGAGGTAGCTTGGGCGAGGGACTGCCGCTGTGAAGGCAGCGGCTCGACCCATCGAGGAAGACAGAGGTGGAGGGCCTCGTCTTCCTTCTTCTTGGACTCGCATCTCTTCTGCATAGAAGCGAGCGCAGATCCGAAAATCCCCTCGGGAACGATGGGCATGTCCAGCACATCCTCTCTTTCCCGGTTTTGGGAGGTTGGTGAGGTTGAGCCATCTAGCTCTTTCCTGCACCACCATAATTCCCATTGCCTTTCCCGTGGCCTGTACGGCGCAGCGTTGAACGCGGAGACAGATGTCCGTGATCGCGGCTATCTCGTCCAGTACTGCCGGTCCAGGATTACTCGATAGATCCTCGCAGAGCTCCGCTTGGTAAGCGGTTAGCAGCGAGGAAATGTTCAAAGCCCTGGCAGACAATGCTGCGGCTCTGTAGGACCGTTCAGTCATGGTTGACTGGAACCGGTCCGCCTTTGCCGGCAGCGTGGGGTTCCTGCTCGGTGTAGTCGCCATCCTCGGGAGGAGGTGAGCTGCCACCAGCGGTTCCATCGGCGGTATGCGGAGCAGGCCGAGCCTCTCCATACCGTCGCAGTCTAGGGGAGGAGGCACCCTGGATTGGGGCCTTGTTGCTGAAGGGCCGGTCTCTCCACGAGATCGACACCTCATCCAACATCTCCGGGAAGACCGGCAGGAGTTGCCTCTTTGTCCTCGTTGCTTGGGGCAAATTTTTCCCCTCGTAACGGGACCTGTAGGTCTCCTTGGCCATTTCGGGCCATGGGATGTCTAGGCTGGCTGCGGCACGCTGACACACGGCCTGCAGGTCTATACTCAGACAGGGCAAAGCTGGTGTGCTATCGCCCGGGAGAGCAGCCATCGCTCCCGGCTTTGCAGCCTGAGCTGATGACACGAAGACATCATCGTCTTGCTCATCAGAGTCGGACAGGAGGAAACCAGAGGTTTCATCCTCTTCGTCCTCCATGTAGTCCAACTCCGGGACATCATCCGCGGGCGAGACCATGGTGAGGTCCAGTTGGGAGCCCCAGCTTGACACAGCGCGGGGCTCCGCTCGCACGTCCCTCGCTGCCACCGAGTCCCAGCCTGACACGGCGCGGGACTCCGGTTCTGCAGCTGCCACTACTGATGAGCCCCAGACCGACACAGTGCGGGGCTCCATCTCTGTGGTGGACGCCCCCGTGTCCTGATTTCCGTCCGGTAAATCAGAGGACATGAGGGAGTCCTGACCCGACAAGCTAGCTTGGCGTGCTAGCCGTCGGCGGAGGCTCTTGATGGTGAAGCGGGCCCAATGTCCGCACGAGCCGGGGTTGTCGATAGCCTCCTGGGCGTGTTCCAGCCCGAGACAGGACGAGCAGACCTGGTGTGAGTCTGTGCCTGATATCTTCAACCCGCAGCCACAGAGCCGAGCCTCCGAGTCCCTGACTCCTCTGGTGTGAGGGAGAGAAGCGTCCATCTCGGTCGCCGTGGTGACGGCGTGGAGAGGACCCGCTCGTAACAGGTACGTTGCTGAGAAAAAATACTACCCCAACTGTCGTTAATCCGGAGAAAAAACGACGGTGTAGAATTTTATTCTCAAAGAATATTAACTGGTGTGTTAATACCCTTTTTATCTTCCCCTCCTCTGGTGTGAGAGAGAAAAAGAAAAAACGTCCTCGCTACCGTGGTGTCGGTAGTGAGGGAAGACAAGCTAGCAACACGTGTGTTGCTAGCTTGAAAAAATCAAAACCTTACCTTTATTCCCGAGGAGAAAACGGCGAGGTCGATTTGCAATACTAACTGGTGTGTTGGTATTAACAGTCTTCTTGCAGAAGTATATATAGAAGTAGCCGGCGAGCGCCCGTCGACCGAAGGTTAGCTTCGTAAATCAGTCTGTGGACCGTTAAGCTAGCTAGCTACTGATCTTTCTCGAGATGTGCTCTGAAGCGAGAAGAGGTGTTTGAATGACGCATGCGGCGTAGCGCAAGCTACTTATAGGGGGTGGATTCCCTGACGCTGACGTCAAGATCACCAGCCAATCAGGATTGGCGTAATGAGATTAATGCTTCTGTTTGCTCCGCGATGAGGCGCATCCCATAGTGAGACATCGAACGGAGTGTTATGAATGAGAACTACAACAGGGTGTGAACACAATACTAGCAGCACCTGTCGATATAACGCAATCTAATATAACGATGCAACCATTGTATTAGCCTGTGTGCTGCGTCACTGTTTCTGGATTGGATTGTTTTATATGGTCAAGTGTTTCCTCAAATATGTCCATATCCTGTATATTCGTTTTCAGAAATTACATTTTTATGAATTAAGTCATTTGGAAATGCATGTGGGTTTGATATGCAAACAAATGAAGGCATGCACTGTTATGAATGCACTATTAAATGGTTATTATTAAAACGTTTGTTCTAATTTGCTCTTTTTTCAATCAAAACCTGTATCTGCAACTTAATAATGGCACACAAATATCTGCATTTTCTTTCAATCATGCAGTCTTTGATTCATATTTAGCTAATTTGCAATGTGCTGTTTATTCTCTTGCACATACAGTAGGTTGTAGAAAGTTGCGCAATGTCCAGTCGTCCCTATTATTAGTTGTGCTTAGTGCCGTGTCAGTTTTAACAATATTTTCACAATTACTAATCATTGTTCCTGTGTCGTGTGTTTGTATATCCTTGTATTTCTTATTTATAGTAAAGTATATTACCAAATATCTTACATTTATATTATAGCTTTTTCAGTGAAACTCATAAAGTTGATGTCCTACAGGAGTATTTGTTGTAGCACTTTACATAACATTTCACAAAACACTGTTATTTTCTATATTTATTTATTTCCAACAAATATGTGAGTGGACTTGCATCAAATCATGCACACACACTCCTACATCCCTGACACCTGCGTAACTTATTACCTGTTTATTTTGTTAAGTATTTTAACGATGACCACTGTTTCCTTACAGTGCAGTGTGCACATAGCAACACAGTAATAAGCTGGGAGATAAATGTTCTTTATTGACGCAGAACACAATTTCCTTCCTGTTAGAGAGTTGGTGCTTAAGAGGATCTTCACTAAGATGTCGTTTTTACATGATCAAGAACAAACCAGAAACAATGTATTTGTGTATTTGGTTGTGATATATATATTTATTTGCACCAGTCGTGGCACCTTTAGAGCAAATTTCCTGCTCTTTTGAGATGCTTACTCTAACAGATAAGAAGAGTCTAGATAAGGCTTTGACCTCATGTCTCAGACGCTTAACCACTTCTGTCTTTCTTACAGCCAACTAAACTGACATCAGTGCTGTTTGAAAATCAGCCTACAGTTTGTAACACTATGTTCTTGGTTTGATTCTAGAAGAATCCCAGCATGAATACTTATATGTCAAACACCAAGTATCTGTGTTTTAAGAATCAAACTGATTCACTTCTCCTTCATCGTGTTCATCTCTGCGTAGCTCCTAAATGTGGCTGCTGAGGAAAGTTCAGAAATAGTTTCTGCTTGTTCAAAAACATCACACACAATGCCCACTGGCAACTAGTTTGGTAAAGCCTTTACACTTCACTTTGTTTTCACTTATATTTACTTCAACTTGACTGTTTCATTTATGACACTTTATGACTTCTACTGTTTATGCATGTAAAGTATCACATTGTTGTTTCTTCCCTCTTTCTGCATTGCCTTTCATTTTGTTTCTCTTCACTTCCTCTTTGTTTCAAAATGACAACATGATCTGATGAAACAGTTGAGTACTTGAGTGTGGAAACAAATGTCATATTTGATATTTTTCTGTTTATTGAATATGTAAATCAACAGCTCACTTTTGAAAACACATTTATATTTCATTATAAAATCTGGTTTGGAACATTGTTATGTGAATCCCTTAGAAATGACTGATGGGACTTGCATTAATGTAGTAAAAAGAGATTCTAATCTCTATGATGCTGAAGGCCACACCCCGAACACATCTTTCAAAAGCCATCAA
The DNA here is from genome assembly GCF_949606895.1 of Notothenia rossii. Lineage (NCBI taxonomy): Eukaryota > Metazoa > Chordata > Actinopteri > Perciformes > Nototheniidae > Notothenia > Notothenia rossii. The sequence continues at coordinate 13,114,709 of NC_136905.1, forward strand.
CACGCGACACCAGTCTGACATGACTCAGTTGTTGGACTATTACCACTGACCCTTCCATGCTGGTGAAACCTTTATTTGTTTCTTTATCAATTTCTGAAACATAGATCAGTACTGTATATACTACTACTACTAATGTATTTATTTATTCTCTAGAAACAGAACATATCGTATGCTGACCATCATTGTTGGCTGTAAGGTAAGATATTTGTTTTAGAAAACTCAAATGATTGCAAGTCATAAAATGGCAGGCTTATTTTGTCAGTTAATTCAGTCATTTTGTTACATACTGTATATATATATATACATATATGTTTGTTCGTGGTAAGAATAATTGACATACCTTTTAAAGAAGTTTTGTATTTGTTTTATTACTTTCTACATAAAATGTTTTGCAAATCATTTTAAATAGTTATCAGTATATATATATATAGTTTTTAATTTGTAAGAATAATGTGCATACCTTTACAGAATTGCTATCAAAATAAATGCAAAACATTTTAAATAGTTATCATTAGTTAACATCTTCATGCTGGCTCCCTTATTTTATCTTTGAAAGGACGACATTATTTCCTCTCTATAGTGATGACACCAGTAACAGTAAGAGTACATTGCAATACAAGTTAAAGCAATAGTTTAAAAGCATACATTTGATTTATAACTAATACTTTTCAGTAGTGTTCATTATGTTTTCTAAATAAGCTGCACTGCTTCTCTACTGTGTGAAGCTTGAAATTACTCAAACTGGGTTATTCTTTCAGCAACAAATATCAAACGTCACATTTGATCATATTTAATTTGTGAAGTATGAAGTGAAGTTAATATAATTCCCCCCTATAAAACATGTACTCTTCTTTACTAGGGCTATTCATATTGAAGTAGTTAACTAGTTAATCAAATGAATAGATTTCATGTCTGTTGTGTGTGTCTGGTGCCTCTGTAGGAATATCAAGCTGACAGAAAAGCATGACGGGTGCTTTAAAGGTTTTCCTCCTTCTACTTCAAGGTAGGGTTTCCAACAATTGAATGCCTTTCGATGTCTTTAGATTACTCACAAAAAGTGCTAAATATGCTTTTTTTTTTTTATTAAGGTTTTTGTGAGTGTGTGCTGTTAATTTGGACGGGTTTGTTTTCTTTTAATTATGTTTACATTTCTGCTTAATTTTCTTTCTTTTTTAAAGATGAGCTACAGTGTAGAAATGGCAATGAAAATCTTATGACCCGAGCTCCTCCAACGATGCAACATATATAATAAAATACAATATAAATCTATATACATGTAAATAGAATATGATATATACAAGAACAGAATATGAAATTAAATATTGTACATTAAGACAAAGTTAAATACGGTTTATTGCGGTGATAACTATTTAGATAAATAAGTAGATCGCAAGATGACAAACAGATGAATGTTTATCGAGGCACTTAACAGAGCTCAGGTGTTTAGCAGTCTTATGGCCTGTGGGATAAAACTGTCCCTGAGTCTGGTATTTGTTTGAATACTTCATTTTTTTTAACCTTGGCAGATATTTAATTTATTGCTTTTATTTCACCCCAGGTAGCTTATGCGTGAAGTGGGAAATCACCATGCCTCAGAGAATAGATGGACTAACTGGATCCTGTGTGAAGGTCCCCTGTACTTTTGCCGTTGACTCAACGTTTGATGGAGATCTGGATGGTTCCTGCAAAGCAATTTGGAAAATAGGAAGCATGTTTGGAACAATTGTGTTTGATTCCAGTCTCACTGGAGATCAGGCAATCGGAAACCTCACAGGGAACCTGCTGAACAAGGAGTGCACCACCATCTTCTACAACATGCAACCGTCCCATTCTGACAAATACTACTTCAGGATTCAGTGTGAAAACGACCTGAAGGGCAACTATCCAAAAGGAGTCCATATCACCACTCAAAGTTTGTATTGTGTCTTTTAATTGTTTCACTTTACACATCTTTTGTTTTACCTTTTGTCATGTACTTGTTTTTTTTCTCCTCAGATTCACTGGACCAACCTACCATAACTCCATCTACACTGGAGGTAGAGGAGGGGGCTCTGGTGACGTTGAGCTGCACGGCTGTAGCTCCGTGTCCCATCCTTCCCCCAGATCTGACTTGGACCCCCAGGATAGGTGACATTGAGGAGAAACATGAATCTGAATCCATGGTCTCTGTTATGAACTTCACCTCTTCTTACCTCCACAATGGACAGAATCTTTCGTGCACCGCTCTCTACAAACGACAAGCTGGCAACACCGACCTTCGGTTTGAAAAGTTTATGACCCTCCATGTTCTTTGTGAGTATGTTTCAGGCCTTTTCTTGTTGCTGAGTTGGATGTTGATTTAGTTCACATTTAATCATTCCCTTCATTTGATATAATGTGATGTTATGAAATGTTCCTCTGGGGACTCTGCAGAGCATTTGGATCAAGTTGTGTTTACTAAAACTGCAGACTTGATTATCGAGTGGAAAAAAGGGGACACTAAACCAAAGTCATTTATCTTTATTTTTATTATTTAAAGGTCACATATCATGCAAAATGCACTTTTAGATGTCTTTAATAAATATGTGTAGACATCACAAAGTGTCGGAAAATACAACGCTCTCTCTTTTCCTGCTTGCCCACATCTCTAAAAATAGGGGTACAACGGAGCTGCTTACCAGCACAAAGACTGGCAACAAGTGGAAAAACTAGCCTGGCTCTGTCTTAAGGTAACAAAAACAGCTTACTAGATTTTCAATCATCTCTTCCAGATCCTCCAAAGAACACATCAGTCAGCTACTCTGCTACAGTAAAAGAGGGCAGCTTGGTGAATCTGACCTGCAACGGCAATGCCAATCCAGCTGTGTACACTTGGTACAAAGTGAATGGAGGTCAGGTGACCGATGTGGGTTCGGGGAAAAGGTTTTCCACCACTGTGTCAGAAGTTGACAAACAATTTTACTGTGAAGTCAGTAACAGATACGGAACCCAGAACTCATCCATCACTCAGATAGACGTACAATGTAAGTCTGATTGAAAAACAGTCAAACAGATAAATATTGACCAGCAACATTTTAAAAGATATTTATTTTGTTTTATTTAGTTCCTCCCAAGGAATCTACAATAATCACTCAGCCTAAAGGTCCACTTTTGGAGGGCAGCTCTGTTTCTCTGCTTTGCAAAAGCCGGGCCAACCCACCTGTGACCAACTACACCTGGTACAAAGGTGATGAAGAGGAAAAGGAGGCTGGATCAAGTTTGGTTTTAAACAATGTCAAACCAAGCAGCAGTGGTGACTACTACTGTGTAGCAGAAAATGAGCATGGGGACCAAAATTCAACACTGATTCAGCTGGACATTCAGTGTAAGTTGATTTTCACAGTAAAGACATTGATTTACACTGTCAAGTTCAACAGACTGAATATGGCTCTGCTGTATAGAGAGTAGTACTGTCTCTGAGGCCAAGACTGACAGTATAGTCTAAGGAAAACACAGACACTCATCACCGTGGTCACAATATCCATCGATCCACCAGAGCAATAGCCTATAGGCAAAACACAGAATATCAACAAAATATATGACATAAAATGAACTTACCAAAGCTGAAGTAGATGGTCAACTTCATTCATTTTCTTTCCGTTTCACTGATTTTAATCGCTATACGCTGCTCTCTCTCGTCTCCTCTTCACAACTACACTTTACGCGGCACACATACTCACAGCCAATCAGCTCTGAATTATGAGATGACGTTTTGGTGGGGTTGCCAGCACTTTGCCCCACTGGTGGTTATTTTTTTGGCGCACACAATGAATACAAAAATACTCTGAGCATGCACAGTGTAGTTTTCACAGTACACGTTCACTTCTACAGCGAGAGAGAGGGGCAGCCCAGAGCTACCCCACATCGCTCAACACGGCAAAAGGCACACTGTGGACACTAATCAGAAGAACGCAGACTAAAACAGCAATAGAGAGACGAATCAGACGACTAAACATGATCTTTAAATATATTTTGACATATATTTATACATATTTTTTTAATTATAATTTTAATTCATTTCAGCTGACAGTATGTGGGGCTGTGCCTCATGCCCTGCACCTGATGACGAGTCACCACTGTGTTATGTACATATAATGCATATAATAGCACTGTTCTAGCGGTAAACACTGAAAAAAGAACATGTTAAGCTGCTGTATACATCAGAAACAATGTGTGACGTATTTTGGAAGTAATATGGTCTGTATTTACATTAGCAAGCACACTCAGAGCTAACACTGTACTGGAGAGAATATGTGTAAAGAAGCCGGATATAAAAGGTACTGTCCTTGAGGTAAACCCGCAAGAGAGAAAGCGTTTGAGCTCCATACTGTTTCAGAAATATTGCCTAATGTAGTTTGGAACATAACATGGTGTTCAATGGCAGCGTTCAGCAGAGTTTCTATGGTTACCCAGCCTTCTCTTCAGAGCTCACCGCTTGCATGCAGACGCTCCGAAGGGGCGTGGCCAGGAGCTGCTCGGTTACATTTAAAGTGCCAGACCCATAATCAGCACTTTTGTAACAGGATTGAAATAGGCCCCATAATATATTGTTCAAATATTGCATAATAGGTGAGCTTTAAATCATGTGAGGATGTTGTGTTTGGTTTCTTTTCTTTTGTTTGATTATTAAGATGTTATTTCCAAACACAGAGAATGAAGAGGTTGTTGTCTCAGTTTTCTAAAAAAAGGCAACTCAAAATGTAAATGTGTCTTACATAGACTGTGATTCTCAAACTGTGCTTCTTGTACCATTGGTGGTAAGCTACTCCAACGGGCCTAAATCCTTAACTTAAAACCAAGACATTCTTTTTTATTTTGAAGTGACTGACATAGCATGAACAATTAACATCAGCTAAACACTATGCTTTTCAGATCTCCCTAAGAACACCTCGGTGTCTGTTGTCCCCTCTGGTCCGGTGCAGGACGGCAGCTCTGTAACTCTGACCTGCACAAGCATCGCCAATCCAGCAGCAGTGAACTTCACCTGGTTCAGAGCGGCTGGAAGAGAGGAGAAGGTGATGGGCTCTGAGAGAGACCTCACCTTCAATGTGACTAAACTCTCAGAAGATCAATATTACTGTGAAGCTCTGAATGTCCACGGACCTGGCATCTCAGAGCGTGTCAGCTTTGACGTCACATGTGAGATTGATACACTTTTTTAATAAAAGGCAATCCTTTGTGTCCATTAAACAAAATGTAATTACTTCTTTGTCTCAGTTCCTCCAGAGATCCTGTCTTCTTCCCGTTGCATCAAGATTTCATCCATGATCCGATGTTCCTGCTACAGCCAGGGGAACCCGCCTCCCTCCCTGGTTTGGAAGTTGGCCGGAGAGCCTGTCAATCGCTCTGCTGCCATCCCAATCAGGGAAGAGTCCCTGGGGAACGTGGGCATGAAGAGCATCTTCACCCTGTACGATCTGGACGAAGACACGCTCTCTCTAGTCTGCCTCAGCATCAACTCACTGGGCTCTGACAGTTTTGCTTTTAACATGTTGCTTAGCAAAACTGAGCAAGGTAGAGGATTTGCGAGATGGTGAATTTGTATTTGTTTGGTTTTTCTGCATAATCTGCCTCTCTGGTTTTAATGATCAATGTGGTTATTTTCTGACCATTCTCTGTAAACCATACAGATGGTTGTGCGTGAAAATTCCAGTAGATCAGCAGTTTCTGAAATACTCATGGCAACAACCATGCCACGTTCAAAGTCACTTAAATCACCTTTCCTCCCCATTCTGATGATCTGTTTGAACTTCAACAGGTCGTCTTGACCATGTCTACATCCCAAATGCTTTGAGTTGCTGCCTTGTAATTGGCTGATTAGATATTTGTGTCACAAAGCAGTTGAACAGGTGTAATTAATACATTGGCCAGTGAGTGCAACCTTTTATTCTGCTTCTGGGAAAGTAATGACAGAACTTAGGGGAAGTAAAACAAAAAGATTGTAATTAACTATTGTTATAAAAGATTTATTTATGTTATAATAATAATAAAGCTTTATTTATATATCACTTTTCATAGTGCAGGTGCAGCTGAAAGTGCTTCACCAAATGGCACACATCACAACTTATGTATGTGGATTTAGCTGTAGAGAGAGTGTCCTTGTAATGAAGAATGTGGTTATTGTTACATTACATTACCTGTCACTTGTTAGACGCTTTTACCCAAAGCGACTCACATACATTCAGTACTGTGGGCAATCCCCACAGTACTTTGTTTGTTTTTTTGCATATTCTGGCCCTCTCTGGTTTTAACGATCAATGTGGTTTGTGGGGAATTTTCAGGCCTCCACTCTTTGTCAATTGGGATCGGTTTTGTCATGGGAGCTCTGGGGATGCTGCTGGTGTGTGTACTGCTGCTGCTAATATACTACCGGTGAGAGACAACCCTTTTTTCAAAGCTACTACTAATATTGTAAATGTATTTTGAGGTAGTCATCAGGGGGTTAGCTCTGGGGACCAGGCAGGCAGCAAATTGAAGTAGCGCAACCATGGCCGCCTCAAACAATTGCTAAATATATCCGAAAACAATTAAATGAAAGACTTTATGAGAAAATTCTAATAAATGACTCTATATTTTTCTTTTGCAATTTATTTGTGTTTGTCGTAGGAAAGGAAAAGTCATCTCTTCCTCCGACAAGGGAAAGGCAGAGACTTGCAACCCTTTAGCTACTAATGTGGTGAGTTTATGTCTTGCACACATTGGCAGGAAGCTCCAAATACCCAACAAAATGTACTTTTTGCTGTTTTTGCCGAGTCCTAAAAAATATAATATACTTTGTCAAAACAGCATTGTATGGTATCTCAAAAATACATAGATCGTTAAAAGTCATTCCAAAAAAGTATGTGTTTTGTATGCAATGAAACATTTCGAAAATAATCGGTTATACAATCTGTTTCAGTAGTGAAGCTTGAAAGTGTTCTGTAATTTTTTCATTTACAAAAATGCAGAACAAAGTGTCAAAAATGTCAAAAATATCATAGTATGGGAGAGTGGGGTAAGATGAGCCATCATTTTAATTATGTTGACCTCTAGGCAACGACAAACGAGATAAAAGTCAAGTGACATCAACAACCTTTACTTCAGGACGTCTTCTGTCAATCAAAATGAAATTAATGCATATATCACAAAAGGTCATGAAAATATGATTTCTTTAAAAAAGTGGTCTTGTGGCTTAGCTTGCCCAATCTGAGGGGTAAATTGAGTTAAATTAAGCCATCTGGGGGTAAATTGACCTATTGACTTTTTGAAGTTTAAACCTGAGCTGTTTGCCATGGAACTGGTCAGCCAGTTTTTGGTCTGCAAGCTCCTTCTCTCTCCTTTGTGAAGACCCTCTTTGCCTCTGCTGTTCCACTGTACCTACTGTTTTCCTTTCCTTTTCCTCCTTACTTTTCATGTATCTACGCAGGGTTGTCAATATTTCGGTCTTTTGTCGCTGCTCTGATGGATTTTCCACTCTTGACATCAGTGGCCACTCTCTCCATCTCCTCTGTCTGTCTCTTGTTGAACCACTGGCTCTATTTAGCCCATTGACCGTGTGCTTCTCTCCATCACAGCCAAATAGAAATATAGAAAACAAATGTGCACAGTTCCCTAGATAAAGGGGGTGGGTCGATTTACCCACTGGCTCATCTTACCCCACTCTCCCACATGGTATTTTAAAAAAAGGAAGCAATTAGCGACTCGTTACTGGCAAACAAGCTACTTCCCAAAAGTGTTCTGTTTAACAATGGGCCTTATTGTGCACTATACCTCCTTTCTACATCACTAAAGCAACTATTTTGTTTTCTGTAGATCAACTCTTCAGAAGTGGATGTGGTTTATGTTAATCAAGCCTTTCTGGAAATGAAAGAAGTAGCTGGGGAAGAACCTCTCCATTACGTCAATGTGGACTCTGCTAAACTGCAGGAGATCACAGGCCTGGACTCAGAGACCGCTGAGTATGATGAGATCCAATCGATCTAAGGAGATGCAGAGGAAGAAGAGAACGTTGCTGACACTCAATTGGAACAAGAAAAGACACCTTAGTCTCATAGACCTTGTGGTGAAAAGTTTATGCCTGACGTTTAATGGAAATGGGAGTGAAACACAGAATTATGCGCTTCAAACTGCGACAGGACTTCACCATACAAGCAGATCCCTGCTGAGCTACAAAGAAAGCTGCAGCAGCGGGGGTAAAAACTGCTCTGCAGGCAGCCTATTTAAAGGCTTCCAGTTTAGTTCTGGACTTTTGTTACTGTACATATTTGATCCATAAGATGCATAGCAAAACACAATCACCATAAAATGAATACATACTGTATAGCAGGTAGTTACCCAACAATCAATTATAACAGTACGTATTTCCTTTGAAATCATGACCTTTACTATATTTAATATTTGAACGCTATCTTGCATCATGATTTTACATTTAAAGCCTTTGCAAAGCGTGAAAGCAGCAGCTGGACATAGTTTGTCAAACTTTTTTTATAGATTTATTTTTCAAAATACAAAAACTAAGAAATGTTATTGGCAGTTATACAAATTGTGAAAAGATTACAAAAAGCGTAATGACATGCAGCAATATGTATTTGGCACATTGTTTGAAAATGTTTATTTCAGAAACATAATATAATAATATTGCAACATTAAAGCCATCGTCGTAAATTTCAATACTCTTCTTTAAATAATGTATTGTAATGGAAAACACAGTGAGACACGGGGAGAGCTGGAACTTGATGGCAAACACTGATGGTTTATTATAAAGTTATGGCCGGAGAATTCACAAGACATGTGCTGCAGAAAGAAGTTGACACAGTGGTTGCCCGACCAATTCTGAAGATCTCTACCCCAGACCCATTTATCTGGTTCTGAGAGAATAATCAACATTCTGCATAACAAGATAAAACAGGCAAAGCATTGTAACATCTCTATCAGCTGACACCAACAGGCAGGAACAGGGAAACAAAACCCTGAGAGCACAGAAGCCCAAAGTTGCAGGCCTGTGCTCAGAGAGGGCAGTACAAACTGATCAACTGGGTCAAAGGGGTGGGCTTGGAAAATGGTTCCCCAACAACCCAGAAGTGTAAACACAATGTCTTTCTTTTTAATTGTAGGTTTCATGGGTTTGGATTAAGCTCACCATTTTGGTACTTACTGATCAAAGGAGAGAAGCAGTGAAACATTGAAATCCAAACTGTATTTAACAATTAGCTGACCTTGTAAGGCAGGATAAGATAATGTAAACTCAGATTTTGATGTGAGAGTACTGCGTCTCCTCTTCATCAGAGTTGATCAAGTCTCTGACGGCTCTCTGAGTCTTTGACTTGAAGTTCACCTGTGAATAATTGATCTCTAATTCATCCTCACTGGTGTCTGTGTCATCGTTCAATGGATTCGGAGATACGGCTGAGTGTGCTGTGCTGATGTTCTCGTAGTCCTCAAGCCTCTTTTCGTTCTAGAAGAAAACACTGATATACGAGTGACACGAGGAGGTGCACTGGCTCCAGATGTTGAACAGATGTGTATAAATGCAGTGGGGGAAACTGTTACTTGATGCTTGAGTGGCGGCTGAGGTTCAACGCTGAACCAGCTGCATGCCTTCAGCAGTTTAACACATCAGCCTGCAGCTGGGAGTCTGTTACTGCCAGGTTTCTCTTTGAGCCTGAGCTCCCCCTGCTGGTCTGAGCGCAGCATTACAGCACAGGTGTACACTAAAACTACAACAGGGTGTGAACACAATACTAGCAGCACCTGTCGATATAACGCAATCTAATATAACGATGCAACCATTGTATTAGACTGTGTGCTGCGTCGCTGTTTCTGGATTGGATTGTTTTATATGGTCAAGTGTTTCCTCAAATATGTCCATATCCTGTATATTTGTTTTCAGAAATTACATTTTTATGAATTAAGTCATTTGGAAATGCATGTGGGTTTGATATGCAAACAAATGAAGGCATGCACTGTTATGAATGCACTATTAAATGGTTATTATTAAAACGTTTGTTCTAATTTGCTCTTTTTTCAATCAAAACCTGTATCTGCAACTTAATAATGGCACACAAATATCTGCATTTTCTTTCAGTCATGCAGTCTTTGATTCATATTTAGCTACTTTGCAATGTGCTGTTTATTCTCTTGCACATACAGTAGGTTGTAGAAAGTTGCATAATGTCCAGTCGTTCCTATTATTAGTTGTGCTTAGTGTCAGTTTTAACAATATTTTCACAATTACTAATCATTGTTCCTGTGTCGTGTGTTTGTATATCCTCGTAGTTCTTATTTATAGTAAAGTATATTACCAAATATCTTACATTTGAGTATTTGTTGTAGCACTTTACATAACATTTCACAAAACGCTGTTATTTTCTATATTTATTTATTTCCAACAAATATGTGAGCGGGCTTTCATGAAATCATGCACACACACTCCTACATCCCTGACACCTGCGTAACTTATGACCTGTTTATTTTGTTAAGTATTTTAACGATGACCACTGTTTCCTTGCAGTGCAGTGTGCAAATAGCAACACAGTAATAAGCTGGTAGATAAATGTTCTTTATTGACGCAGAACACAATTTCCTTCCTGTTAGAGAGTTGGTGCTTAAGAGGATCTTCACTAAGATGTCATTTTTACATGATCAAGAACAAACCACAATCTAATTGTGTATTTGGTCGTGATATATATATTTATTTGCACCAGTCGTGGCACCTTTAGAGCAAATTTCCTCCTCTTTTGAGATGCTTACTCTAACAGATAAGAAGAGTCTATATAAGGCTTTGACCTCATGTCTCAGACGCTTAACCACTTCTGTCTTTCTTACAGCCAACTAAACTGACATCAGTGCTGTTTGAAAATCAGCGTACAGATTGTAACACTATGTTCTTGGTTTGATTCTAGAAGAATCCCAGCATAAATACTTATATGTCAAACACCAAGTATCTGTGTTTTAAGAATCAAACTGATTCACTTCTCCTTCATCGTGTTCATCTCTGCATAGCTCCTAAATGTGGCTGCTGAGGAAAGTTCAGAAATAGTTTCTGCTTGTTCAAAAACATCACACACAATGCCCACTGGCAACTAGTTTGGTAAAGCCTTTATACTTCACTTTGTTTTCACTTATATTTAGTTCAACTTGACTGTTTCATTTATGACACTTTATGACTTCTACTATTTGTGCATGTAAAGTATCACATTGTTGTTTCTTCCCTCTTTCTGCATTGCCTTTCATTTTGTTTCTCTTCACTTCCTCTTTGTTTCAAAATGACAACATGATCTGATTAAACAGTTGAGTACTTGAGTGTGGAAACAAATGTCATATTTGATATTTTTCTGTTTATTGAATATGTAAATCAACAACTCACTTTTGAAAACACATTTATATTTCATTATAAAATCTAGTTTGGAACATTATTATGTGAATCCGTTAGAAATGACTGATGGGACTTGCATTAATGTAGTAAAAAGAGATTCAAATCTCTATGGTGCTGAAGGCCACACCCCGGACACATCTTTCAAAAGCCATCAACACGCGACACCAGTCTGACATGACTCAGTTCTTGGACTATTACCACTGACCCTTCCATGCTGGTGAAACCTTTATTTGTTTCTTTATCAATTTCTGAAACATAGATCAGTACTGTATATACTACTACTACTAATGTATTTATTTCTTCTCTAGAAACAGAACATATCGTATGCTGACCATCATTGTTGGCTGTAAGGTAAGATATTTGTTTTAGAAAACTCAAATGATTGCAAGTCATAAAATGGCAGGCTTATTTTGTTAGCTAATTCAGTCATTTTGTTACATACTGTATATATATATATATATATATATATATATATATATATATATATGTTGTTTGTTCGTGGTAATAATAATTGACATACCTTTTAAAGAAGTTTTGTATTTGTTTTATTACTTTCTACATAAAATGTTTTGCAAATCATTTTAAATAGTTATCAGTATATTTATATATAGTTTTTTATTTGTAATAAAAATGTGCATACCTTTACAGAATTGCTATCAAAGCAAATTCAAAACATTTTAAATAGTTATCATTAGTTAACATCTTCATGCTGGCTCCCTTATTTTATCTTTGAAAGGACGACATTATTTCCTCTCTTTAGTGATGACACCAGTAACAGTAAGAGTACATTGCAATACAAGTTAAAGCAATAGTTTAAAAGTATTACTTTTATTTATAACTAATACTTTTCAGTAGTGTTCATTATGTTTTCTAAATAAGCTGCACTGCTTCTTTACTGTGTGAAGCTTGAAATTACTCAAACTGGGTTATTCTTTCAGCAACAAAAATCAAACGTCACATTTGATCATATTTACTTTGTGAAGTATGAAGTGAAGTTAATATAATTCCCCCCTATAAAACATGTATTCTTCTTTACTAGGGCTATTCATATTGAAGTAGTTAACTAGTTAATCAAATGAATAGATTTCATGTCTGTTGTGTGTGTCTGGTGCCTCTGTAGGAATATCAAGCTGACAGAAAAGCATGACGGGTGCTTTAAAGGTTTTCCTCCTTCTACTTCAAGGTAGGGTTTCCAACAATTGAATGCCTTTCGATGTCTTTAGATTACTCACAAAAAGTGCTAAATATGCTTTTTTGTTTAAAGTTAAGGTTTTGTGTGTGTGTGCTGTTAATTTGGACGGGTTTGTTTTCTTTTAATTATGTTTACATTTCTGCTTAATTTTCTTTCTTTTTTTTAAAGATGAGCTACAGTGTAGAAATGGCAATGAAAATGTCATGACCCGAGCTCCTCCAACGATGCAACACATATAATAAAATACAATATAAAAAATAGTGCAAGAAGTCTATATACATGTAAATAGAATATGATATATACAAGAACAGAATATGAAATTAAATATTGTACATTCAGACAAAGTTAAATACGGTTTATTGCGGTGATAACTATTTAGATAAATAAGTAGATCACAAGATGACAAACAGATGAATGTTTATCGAGGCACTTAACAGAGCTCAGGTGTTTAGCAGTCTTATGGCCTGTGGGATAAATCTGTCCCTGAGTCTGGTATTTGTTTGAATACTTCATTTTTTTTAACCTTGGCAGATATTTAATTTATTGCTTTTATTTCACCCCAGGTAGCTTATGCGCCGTGAAGTGGGAAATCACCATGCCTCAGAGAATAGATGGACTAACTGGATCCTGTGTGAAGGTCCCCTGCACTTTCGCCGTTGACTCAACGTTTGATGGAGATCTGGATGGTTCCTGCAAAGCAATTTGGAAAAGAGGAAGCATGGACGGAACAATTGTGTTTGATTCCAGCCTCACTGGAGATCAGTCAAGCGGAAATCTCACAGGGAACCTGCTGAACAAGGAGTGCACCACCATCTTCTACAACATGCAACCGTCCCATTCTGACAAATATTACTTCAGGATTCAGTGTGAAAACGACCTGAAGGGCACCTATCCAACAGGAGTCCGTATCACCACTCAAAGTTTGTATTGTGTCTTTTAATTGTTTCACTTTACACATCTTTTGTTTTCCCTTTTGTCATGTACTTGTTTTTTTTCTCCTCAGATTCACTGGACCAACCTACCATAACTCCATCTACACTGGAGGTAGAGGAGGGGGCTCTGGTGATGTTGAGCTGCACGGCTGTAGCTCCGTGTCCCATCCTTCCCCCAGATCTGACTTGGACCCCCAGGATAGGTGACATTGAGGAGAAACATGAAAATGAATCCATGGTCTCTGTTATGAACTTCACCTCTTCTTACCTCCACAATGGACAGAATCTTTCGTGCACCGCTCTCTTCAAACGACAAGCTGGCAACACCGACCTTTGGTTTGAAAAGTTTATGACCCTCCATGTTCTTTGTGAGTATGTTTCAGGCCTTTTCTTGTTGCTGAGTTGGATGTTGATTTAGTTCACATTTAATCATTCCCTTCATTTGATATAATGTGATGAGATGAAATGTTCCTCTGGGGACTCTGCAGAGTATTTGGATCAAGTTGTGTTTACTAAAACTGCAGACTTGATTATCGAGTGGAAAAAAAGGGGACACTAAACCAAAGTCATTTATCTTTATGTTTATTATTTAAAGGTCACATATCATGCAAAATGCACTTTTAGATGTCTTTAATAAATATGTGTAGACATCACAAAGTGTCGGAAAATACAACGCTCTCTCTTTTCCTGCTTGCCCACATCTCTAAAAATAGGGGTACAACGGAGCTGCTTACCGTTATTATGTAATATCGGAAATGTGAGCTGGCTTTACTTCCACGGCCCTATCAGAAACGTTGCTGTATCAGAAACAATGTGCAACGTTTTGGAAGTAATATGGTCTGTGTTTACATTAGCAAGCAACGGACTCGGAATCAGCACTTCTCTAACAGGGCTGAAATAGAGGGGTATGAGGCATGGCTAGAATGGGTGATCTGTTTGGTATTTTGAGCAAAACACTTCAAAGACATGTTTTTCATATATATGAGACATATAATATAGATGCCTAAAAATAGTATAATAGGAGACCTTTAAAGAGGTTTTTCACATTCTCCCAAAAGTTGGAAAGACCGATTCATGAAGCCATCATAATGCTTTAATATTAACAACCTTGGTAGTGCACACAATAGGGTGTTTTGTACATTGGCATGTAGTATGTCTTTTTGACAAGTGCTATATGAGAAAATTACTTGCACTCTCACATTTGTCTGTCAAAAATGTAAATACATCCAGAAGCTGGTTAGCGTAGCACAGCACGAAGACTGGCAACAAGTGGAAAAACTAGCCTGGCTCTGTCTTAAGGTAACAAAAACAGTTTACTAGATTTTCAATCATCTCTTCCAGATCCTCCAAAGAACACATCAGTCAGCTACTCTGCTACAGTAAAAGAGGGCAGCTTGGTGAATCTGACCTGCGACGGCAATGCCAATCCAGCTGTGTACACTTGGTACAAAGTGAATGGAGGTCAGGTGACCGATGTGGGTTCGGGGAAAAGGTTTTCCACCACTGTGTCAGAAGTTGACAAACAATTTTACTGTGAAGTCAGTAACAGATACGGAACCCAGAACTCATCCATCACTCAGATAGACGTACAATGTAAGTCTGATTGAAAAACAGTCAAACAGATAAATATTGACCAGCAACATTTTAAAAGATATTTATTTTTGTTTTATTTAGTTCCTCCCAAGGAAACTACAATAATCATTGAGCCTAAAGGTCCACTTTTGGAGGGCAGCTCTGTTTCTCTGCTTTGCAAAAGCCGGGCCAACCCACCTGTGACCAACTACACCTGGTACAAAGGTGATGAAGAGGAAAAGGAGGCTGGATCAAGTTTGGTTTTAAACAATGTCAAACCAAGCAGCAGTGGTGACTACTACTGTGTAGCAGAAAATGAGCATGGGGACCAAAATTCAACACTGATTCAGCTGGACATTCAGTGTAAGTTGATTTTCACCGTAAAGACATTGATTTACACTGTCAAGTTCAACAGACTGAATATGGCTCTGCTGTATAGAGAGTAGTTGTCTCCTAGGCCAAGACTGACAGTATACAGTCTAAGGAAAACACAGACACTCATCCCCGTGGTCACAATATCCATCGATCCACCAGAGCAATAGCCTATAGGCAAAACACAGAAGATCAACAAAATATATGACATAAAATGAACTTACCAAAGCTGAAGTAGATGGTCAACTTCATTCATTTTCTTTCCGTTTCACTGATTTTAATCGCTATACGCTGCTCTCTCTCGTCTCCTCTTCACAAACTTTTCACGGCACACATACTCACAGCCAATCAGCTCTGAATTATGAGATGACGTTTTTGGTGAGGTTGCCAGCACTTTGCCCCACTGGTGATTATTTTTTTGGCGCACACAATGAATACAAAAAGACTCTGAGCATGCACAGTGTAGTTTTCACAGTACACGTTCATTTCTACAGTGAGAGAGAGGGGCAGCCCAGAGCTACCACACATCGCTCAACACGGCAAAAGGCACACTGTGGACACTAATCAGAAGAACGCAGACTAAAACAGCAATGTAGAGACGAATCAGACGACTAAACATGATCTTTAAATATATTTTAACAGATATTTTATACATATTTTTTGAATTATAATTTTAATTGATTTCAGCCGACAGTATGTGGGGCTGTGCCTCATGCCCTGCCCCTGATGACGAGTCAACACTGTGTTATGTACATATAATGCATATAATAGCACTGTTCTAGCGGTAAACACTGAAAAAAGAACATGTTAAGCTGCTTTATAAAGCGGACAAGTCAAATCAACTAATCTGATTGGTTCTTAGCCGTGATATACTGAGCGTATACCACGGGTAGAATTGTAAGTTACTTTTCACAAAAAGTCAGTATCCCTCCGCGTCTGAGAAAAACAGTATACCGTTGGGCTGAAAAGCAAACAAGCCTGCCTCCGCTTCGCGTTGGGCCGAACCACGCCCCTTAGCTGTGATATAATGAGCATATACCACGGCCTGTCGTGAGCTATTGCTTAAGTATACATCAGAAACAATGTGTGACATATTTTGGAAGTAACATGGTCTGTGTTTACATTAGCAAGCAAACTCAGAGCTAACACTGTACTGGAGAGAATATGTGTAAAGAAGCCGGATATAAAAGGTACTGTCCTTGAGGTAAACCCGCAAGACAGAAAGCGTTTGAGCTCCATACTGTTTCAGAAATATTGCCTAATGTAGTTTGGAACATAACATGGTGTTCAATGAAGGCAGCGTTCAGCAGAGTTTTTATGGTTACACAGCCTTCTCTTCAGAGCTCACCGCTTGCATGCAGACGCTCCGAAGGGGCGTGGCCAGGAGCTGCTCGGTTACATTTAAAGTGCCAGACCCATAATCATTACTTTTGTAACAGGATTGAAATAGGCCCCATAATATATTGTTAAAATATTGCATAATAGGTGAGCTTTAAATCATCTGAGGATGTTGTGTTTGGTTTCTTTTCTTTTGTTTTATTATTAAGATGTTATTTCCAAACACAGAGAATGAAGGGGTTGTTGTCTCAGTTTTCTAAAAAAAGGCAACTCAAAATGTAAATGTGTTTTACATAGACTGTGATTCTCAAACTGTGATTCTTGTACCATTGGTGGTAAGCAACTCCAACGGGCCTAAATCCTTATCTTAAAACCAAGACATTCTTTTTTATTTTGAAGTGACTGACATAGCATGAACTATTAACATCAGCTAAACACTATGCTTTTCAGATCTCCCTAAGAACACCTCGGTGTCTGTTGACCCCTCTGGTCCGGTGCAGGATGGCAGCTCTGTAACTCTGACCTGCACAAGCATCGCCAATCCAGCAGCAGTGAACTTCACCTGGTTCAGAGCGGCTGGAAGAGAGGAGAAGGTGATGGGCTCTGAGAGAGACCTCACCTTCAATGTGACTAAACTCTCAGAAGATCAGTATTACTGTGAAGCTCTGAATGTCCACGGACCTGGCATCTCAGAGCGTGTCAGCTTTGACGTCACATGTGAGATTGATACACTTTTTTAATTAAAGGCAATCCTTTGTTTCCATTAAACAAAATGAAATTACTTCTTTGTCTCAGTTCCTCCAGAGATCCTGTCTTCCTCCCATTGCATCAAGATTTCATCCATGATCCGATGTTCCTGCTACAGCCAGGGGAACCCGCCTCCCTCTCTGGTTTGGAAGTTGGCCGGAGAGCCTGTCAATCACTCTGCTGCCATCCCAATCAGGGAAGAGTCCCTGGGGAACGTGGGCATGAAGAGCATCATCACCCTGTACGATCTGGACGAAGACACGCTCTCTGTAGTCTGCTTCAGCATCAACTCACTGGGCTCTGACAGTTTTGCTTTTAACATGTCGCTTAGCAAAACTGAGCAAGGTAGAGGAATTGCGAGATGGTGAATTTGTATTTGTTAATAATCTGCCTCTCTGGTTTTAATGATCAATGTGGTTTGTGGGGACTTTTCAGGCTTCCACTTGTTGTCTTTTTGGATCGGTTTTGTAGTGGCAGCTCTGGGGATGCTGCTGGTGTGTGTACCGCTGCTGATAATCTCCTACCGGTGAGAGACAACTTTTTTTTCAAAGCTTGTTAAAAAAAAATTGTAAACACATTTTGAGGGTGTCATCAGGGGTGTAACTTGACTGGTGACCAGGCTGGCAGCACATTTAAGCAGTGAAGCCATGGCCACCTCAGAATATTGCTAAATATCACCATGAAATGAAAGACTTTAATATAAAATTATAATAAATGTCTCGATATTGTTGTGTGTGTTACTTTTAGGAAAGGAAAAGTAATCTCTTCCTCGGACAAGGGAAAGGCGGAGACATGCAACCCTGTAGTTACTGATGTGGTGAGTTCATGTTTTGCACATATTGTTAGATGCATTAAAACAGGAAGCTTCACTTACCCAACAAAATGTAGTTTTTGATTTTTAAACAGCGGTGAAAGTTGTCTCAAAAACCACAACAAACCACTTTCTTCGACCTCACACTGGCCCTCTAAATATTTTAATTTTTTTAAATATACACAATGTCACCTGACATGCTGGTGTCCAATAAAATGAGGGAATTATATGGGTGTGGCATTTTGTCTGGGGGTGGAGCAGTCCTTTCTTCAA